>NC_021165.2:65597968-65622120 GCF_000331145.2 Cicer arietinum | reverse complement strand
ACTGCGGCATAATAACCGCTCTAAAACCGAAGGGACAAAAAGAAAGGGGAGAAGTGGCTCGAAAATTAGGCGAGCAGAATATAAGAGGGAGAAAAGAGAAAGTTGGGAAAAGCATCCAACTTTGGTGTACTTTTCACAATAGCTTGAAACTCATTATATAGTGATGGAAGCAAAGTCACATATGTTTTCTAAACAATGTGGGACTTTAGTATGTATAGAATTAAAACTACACAAAACATGATAGTTTTTCAAAGTGGGATTTCAAAAAATATTCTTACCAATGTGGGACTTGAATTTTAAAAAAAACAAGTTTCTTTCCAATTAAATTTACAAAAAATATTTCTTTCCAATGTGGGACTTCAACACATTTTTAAATTCACACTATAACATACATATGTTCCAACAAGACAACTTTTAAAATATTTTTAATTAAATATTTCTAAATCTAGTTCCTTAAGCATTTTATCAATAAGGTTTCAAATAAATTAATTCAACATAAAAAATTGTTAATCAGACAATAATTTAGTCATTAAAGGAGATAATTTTAGTCTCAAGTAATATCTAAAAGAAACTTTGAAAATCTCGAAAATTATGTGTATTAAAATAGATGAATATTTATTAGTTTTGTGTTTTGTTTTTCTGTCTCAAATACATTATTAAAAGTTATGATTGAACAATGTAGTTTACATCATCGTAAATTAAGATCCGATAAAAATAAAAATAAAAAGTTGGATCAAGATTCACTCTCTTAAATATGATACTCCATTAAGTGCATGTATATCGATGATGATAAGGTGGTGACTGTGTTCAATTTAGTTGGGTGGGAAAAATACGATAAATAAGAACAAACTTTATTTTCATCCCCAAAGCATCTTTCATCATTCACGTTGGTCATCTTCATTGTGGATTCGGTGGCTCAAATTTGTCAAAGGCTCTATTCAGCATTTTCGGAGATAAGAAAAAGTTATGTTCCCCACTTAACTCCACCGTGATAATGAAGTGTAGAAGTGCTTTAATACTCCATTCTAAATTTTGGGCGTGGTTGAAAGATTTTATTTTAGCCTTTATTTTATTTTTAAAAAATAATAGTACTTTTTCTATAATTACTTTTTTTCTTTCAAATATACCTTGAATATAATTAAAAATATTTTGTATATAATGTTTACATTTTGTTTACTGACATACTATTTATATTTTTTTCTTACGGAATGAAAAATAACTATTTATATGTTAAAGGTTTGAAAATTAGTCAAACAATTTTATAATGAAAAATGAGAATATATTAGTATAATGGATGCGTTTGTTTGATTTTAAAAAATAATTTTTAATTATTATATACAATTTTATAAAATTAATTTTTTAAACTATAAAATTACCATAAAAGACATGACTTTCCTAATTATTATTTCTTAGACACATTTTAAAATTGATTAGTGTAACTTAAGTGCTCATCAAAAAATAATAAATTAATAAATATACAAAAGCAAAAAAAAAAATCGTATCAACCTATTGAATAATGTAAAAATAAAATTATTCAAATAAAATGTTAAAACAATATTGAGATCTGCAACAAGAATTAACCAACAAAACAGAAAAAATAAAAAACAAACAACTGCAGAGAAAAAACGAAAACGGAGAACGTTGGGTTTTTTGATGAAAACGGAGAACGTTGGACATAACTGAAATACCAAAAAAACTAGAAAATCAGAAAACGGATAACGTTCTTGGTTTTCTGCTGAAAACAAAGAATGTTCTAAAAACCAGAAAACAGAGACTGATTATCGTTCTTCGTTTCTGCAGTTTTGAAAACCAGCTATTTCAATCAAATTAAACGAAAAATAAAGAAAGATAATGGAAGAATAACACCCAGACCCAGATTTATGTGTTCGGTCTCAATTGATGAGATTTACATCATGGGCAAACAAGCAAGATTAAATCACTATTAATGATTGAACTTTACAAGATTAAGGTCTTCTCAAGATTGATCTCCTAGTATCTATCACTGTTTATGAACCAACAATACTAGTCTTTCTCGCAATCTTTATTTTTCTCCCTTTAATCTTATTTCTCTGAATTTCTATGAATCATGAATTTTGGTTATGCCTATCTTAGTTTCCAGCTCTTACTGCTACTACAACCATATTACAGCTGCTACAATATTACAACTTTATTTATAGTATACACAAGCAAACTAACTATAACCACTTATCATAACTAACTTGGTCAAATGTAGTTATAACAATTACTAAAGTATAACAAATTTTAGTTAGATGATTTGAGGCACATATTCACATAAAAGGTATAGAAACAACAAACATACTATGTGGAGAAATTGAAAAGAAGAAGAAAATTTACTTGAGAAAAACTTATACCAAAGTCTCATGGAAGGAAAAAAAACAACTCTAGTAAAATTGATGGAGGACAATTTGGTTTTTTCAAAAATGGTAAGGGTAATTACATCATTTTCTCTCACTTAATGAGTTAAGTTCCGTGTTTTTAAAATTTGTATCATATTTCTCTCTCATGTATTGCAAGAAGCAAGGAGCTACTTTTTTTAAACTTTCATTTTTAACTAAAAAATGATTTTTTTTTAACAAAATAATTTTTCAAAATTATGAAACCCGTTCAAACAATAACAAATAATTTTTGATTTAATAGACTAAATTTTTTAATGAAAAAATATGAAACAAACGCATCTAATATACATAAATAAAATAATTTTATTTTCGTTACAAATACTTTAAAACCCTAAAAGATTTAGAATTAAGGAAGTACAAAACACATCATGCACTCATCATGATCTTGCATAGTTGCATTGGGATGTGTAGGCAACATAACAATTTTCATTAATGAGTAAAAATAACTTTTCTTTTGTAAAATAGCAACATAAACTAATAAACTATCCTATTATCACATTTTATTTTATTATATCCCTTTATGACATGTTTGGTAAAATAATCTTTATGCTGATTGAAGTGTTTGGGAAACAAAACACCAAAAAAATAAAAATATATTCAATAGGATCATCTTACTTCAAATAGCATTGTATAAGGGTTTTGATAAGTGCATTTGATTGTAAATTCAACACCATGAGCGGTTTCTTGGTTCATACATCTGAAACATTTGTTTACATCAGCATCCAAAAACACAACACACTCTACAACCAACTTTGCATTCCATTGGAAGAGCGATCACCTCGAAGTCCACCTAATCTCACCACTTTCTTCCCCAATTCACAACTTATCAAAAACTAACACATTTTATCAATTGTCACATTATGTAACCTATTAAACAACCCCCCTAAATATATACCCCTTTTCAAAGGATCATATCAAAAAGATGTATCCCTATCATTACCAACCACCTTAACTAGTTTGTTAGACAATCAATTAAGTTGATCACCTTTATATCCATTGTCCACCTTCTAAACCAACAGCCCTCTTGATTGATTTTTATCCTCCAACATCATTTTGCTAATAAAGATAAATTAAATGCGCACAAATTAATCCAAACATACCCCAATCATTTTCAAGGCACACTTTATCTCATTTTACACAATGAATTTTGTGAGTCTCCTCACTTCTCACATAAAAAAGATTTAAAAAGGAATTCAATGATGGAAATAATAGTGAAATAAATCTTGAAAAAATAAAGGAAGTAAATCAGAAGCGTCAATAGAAAAACTTTGAGAAGAACAAGACAACCCAAATGGATAAATTATGATATTTTCACCCGGTATAATATTTTTCAACATGATTCAAAAACTGAAGTCTATGTAGTTTACCTCCAATAGGAAGACCTAAATGTTTAAAAGGTATATATCTTGCCCACCTTGGAATTAAGAACCCGAGTAGCCTTCTACATCCAAGACAAATTAATATTCGCCCCTACCACCAAGCTCTTGTGAAAGTTTACCTCGAAACCCAAAATTAACTAAAATACAAAGTAGCCTTCATAGTTCTTACATTAGACCGATATTTTTTTTCCTAGAATCAAAGCATCATTTGTAAATTGTAAATGAGAAACATACCACCATTCCCACCAACAATTGAAAACCTCTTATGACTTTCATTCTCCATCGCCACTCGCATCAGATAATTAAGACCTTCAACAACTATTAAGAACAAAAATGATAACACGAGATCTCATTGTCTTAGACCTCTTATCAATTGGGCTACCATTCAAGAAAACTAGTGGTTATCCTCACACACTCCAAAATCCATTTCTCTAATTTTGATATCACCTCAAGGAAATACCCCTACTAAGTGTAATTCTTAGCCTTTTCAAAATTAACTAATGCAAATATGTCTTACATATTATTAATTTGTTGGAATGCCACAATTAAAAATAATGCCCTCTGTGGGTAACCTATCATAAAGGAGAGGCCAAAAAAATAAAGATACCTTCAACGGGATCAACTCACTTCAAATAGCAATCTACAAGGGATTTGATAAGCTCATTTGACCGTAAATTCAACTCCATAAACATTTTCTTAGTTCATTTATCTGAAACATTTGTCTATAAAGTATTAGCATCCAAAAACATAGCACACTCCACAACCATCTCCTCATTCCATGGAAGAGCGAACACCTCTAAGCCTACCTAATCCCACCACCTTCTTCCCCATTTCTCAACTTATCAAAATCCAACACATTTTATCAAGTGTCACACTATGTAATCTACTAAACAACTTCCCTAAATATATACCCCTTGCTCAAGGATCATATCAAAAAGATGTATCCCTACCATTACCAACCACCTTAACCAGTTTGTTAGACAATCAATTAAGTTGATCACCTTTATACCCATTGTCCACCTTCTGAACCATCAGCCCTCTTGATTGACCTTTATCCTCTAACATCATTTTGCTAATAAAGACAAATTAAACAAACACAAAGTTCTCACTCCTAACATACCCCAATCTTTCTCAAGACACACCTTATCTCATTTTACACTATAAATTTTGTGAGTCTCCTCACTTCTCCCATAAAATAGATTTTAAAATGAATTCAATGATAAAAATAATAGCTAAATAAATCTTGTAAAAATAAAGGAAGTAAATCAGAAGCGTCAATAGGACAACTTTGTGAAGAACAAGATAACTCAAATGGATAAATTATGAGATTTTCACCCGAATAACCCTATTATAATATTTTTCAACATAATTCAAAAATGGAATGTTGCGTAGTTTACCTCCAATAGAAAGGCCTAAATATTTAAAAGGTATATATATCTTGCCCATGTTAGAATTAAGAACCCAATTAGCCTTCTACATCCAAGACTAATTAACATTCACCCCCACCAAGATGTTATGAAAGTTTACCTTTAGATTCAAAATTAGCTAAAATATAAACAAAGTAGCCTTCATAGTTCTTACATTAGACCAACATTTTTTTTCTTCCTATAATCAAAGTATCATATGCAAATTGTAAGTGAGAAACCTGCCACTATTCCCACCATCAATTGAAAACCTTTTATAGCTTTCATTCTCCATTGCTACCCGCATCAGATAATTAAGAACTTCGACTGCTATGTTGTCTTAGACCTTTCATCAATTAGGCTATCATTTAATAAAACTAGTGGTTGTCCTCATACACTTCAAAATCCATTTTCTCTCTTTGGATGGAAAATACATATTTTTCTATCACCTCAAGCAAATACCCCCCACTCAGCAGAGTCATTAGCCTTTTCAAAATCAACAAATGTAACTCTATCTTCTTACATATTATTAGTTTGTTGGAAAATTTGAATAAAATACTTTTTTGTTGACAAAATTTTATAAAATAAAATTGTATATACTACTAGAGTAGAATTTAATTAGCATACAACATTCTAGAAAACAGTTATTATACATTGTCAATGTAAAATAATTTCACTAACATCCAACTATGAGAGAATGCAATTGTTTTATGCCATACTACTAATTTTAAAATATCATTATAAGAGTGAGATAATATAAGGATAATGTATTTTCATCAAATATTAATGTAAAATTGATACATCCTATTAAATATAATCTTTATTGTTTTGTCTAATTCAATATGTAAATACCGATATTATTACGTTGGTCATCATAATTTTACATTTGAGTATGAGAAATTCAGGTGGTATTTACCACTCAACCTAAAAAAATTCTAATATAACTATATACTTTGAATTTTTTTTAATCTTTAATAGAAATGGAGGGAGTATCTCACTAATTCAAAATCACATGACCTTTTATTGGGTCCTTCACATCAGTGGCTCTTGCATTATTTGCGACATTATGAAGAAAGCAATGCAATTTCCTCTAGCTTTTACTGTTTTACAATCATGGCCACTCTGTTTGGAACCACTACTTATTTATTTTGACTAAAAAATTTCATAAGTATGCTCAATGTTCAAACTTACTTTTAGATAATCATTGAAAAATCAACGATCTATCAGAGCAATTGGATCAAGTAATACCAATCTCTTTAGTTGAAATTTAGACAATGTGACGGTGTTAAAGCTCTTTTTGAGGAAATATTTTGTCACGTGTGAAATTTCATATTTATACTAGAAAAATCAACAATTTTTATTTTATTTTTCAATATAAATAGGCGTCATATATATTTTTCTCTTAATCCATAAAAATATTCTTTTAACATATACTATTTTTGTCTTTATAGGTAAAATCATTTTGAAATTTTTTTTGTTCTTTTTATAAGAATTTCTTTAAAATTTTAATTATGTGTTAACTACTTTTTTCTACCAACGTACCATTAGTAAATTTCTTTTTCTTCTATAATCTACTATAGAAATACTAATTAATTTTCTTTATTTAGAGGTAAACTCATACAATCAATGTCCATAATTAACAAATTTAATAATAATAATAATAGTAATAATAATAAATATCAATTTTTTTAATTCTCATGATCTAATCAATGAATCCTATGTATAAATATAGGGTAATAGTTTTTCATATTTTTGTGACTACTTTATATAATGGTAAAATTTAAATAAATGTGTAATGAAAATGTAAAATTATATCTTTTTAAATATTTAGGATGCTTTACACACAGAGAAAAAAAAAACAATATGGATAGAGAGGCAATAGTTCTACAAATATGGTTGAATTGCTGTTAGTGTTTAATTGTGTTCATATGTTATGTTTAATGCAGCATTACAAGCTTTAATTAAAGTGCATTCAGAAGTGGTCCAAAGTGATTGAATACCCAAATTTTTAGGTGGGATCACTCATTTGTCAATATATTGCTTTGCTCGTGTTTAATGGTTGAATTTTACCATGAAAACACACATTTGATATCAAATTTTATATAACTTTATCACGTAAATTTTTATTTATTTATTTACTTGTGACTATTTGTTGATTTCAATATCATTTTACTTATTTTGTATTTTTTACAAAATAAATATAAACTTTATTTAATGATTTGTAATACCGTGAAAAAGTTAAAATAAATTTTTTATCTACTATCAATAAGTAGTAGACTAGTAGTACTAGTATATGTAAATGCAATTAGGTTAGAAAATGATAGGTATTAGGTGTATTAATGCAAACATAAGCTTTTGAACCTATAAGTGTTTTTTTTTAGTCTATTTTTTTTTCACTCAACCTATAAGTATTTCCATAGTGTTTGGAAATACTTCGTGAACCCGTTAAATAATCAAATCTTAAATATCTCTGGTTTATTAATTTGTCTTAAAGTGTTAGTTAATAGTTAGTCTATGTCACTTTAATTAATCCTTAATTTGTCTACGCAAAGTTGCAAACACAAGTTTGTTCCTTCGGTCAATATGAACACTATTAGTGTTGACTTTACCATATTATTAAAGTCTTTGCTTTAATCTCCGACGAAGTTAGCAACATTTGTATGAGAGAATTAAATTTAAAGAACTTTTTTAAAAAATTAATGTATTTAACTTTATTAATAAGCAAAAAATTACAATAATTTTTATTTATATAAAATGTAAATTAAATAAAATCAAACTACAACTATATTTTTTAAAAGTTCGATTTAACTGCACTTCTTTGAGTTAAATTCACTTATAATTAATGTATTGAATGGATTAACAATACTTTTTCATGATAAACAATTTAGTTATTTTTGCAAAGAATTCATAGCCTACTTTGTTTTTAAGTTTTATCTTGATAATTTTTAATATTAACAAAATCCTCTCTTCAATTACCAAATAATAATCAAATAGCAATTTATTAAAAAAATCAATTAATTAATTAAAGCTATTCAAATACCCTTCGCCCCTAGCTTTAAGCCTCCTCGCAAATAATTTATTTGTTATATTGTTGATGATAGGTTATTTTTTGTAAAAATATTGATCTTAAAGTTGCGAGCTACTTTTGTAATGTTACTTTTGCATTATGTTGTTGGACCATCACACTTTTTTGTGTGTAAATCATTTGATTAATTTTGTAAAAGAAATGCAAATAGAAATTGATATCATCTCTGCATTTTCGTCAATTTATCTATTATTCGGGTTAATTATTTACTTATTTAATTAGGTTGTCCATTCTTTAAAAATATCTTTTGAACTTGCAATATAATTTTCATTTAATTATTTGTCTGTAAAATATAATACAACTTTAAGAAAATTTATTTCTCACAGAAAATTTATTCTTTAGGTCTCATGTTATGGATTGGGCCTAACTTTATCTAATGTGGTACAATACACTTTTAATTTGACATATTTTTCATTTTTAGAATATATGATGTGTCATCATCTATCCCCAACTTCTCCACCACCACCTGTTAACGTCCCCTTCATCCATCCAACGATTAAATATGTGCCTTTAAAATTTTGTATTTTTGTCCCGTCTATACCACATCAGCAAAAAAGTTATAATATTAATGTCTAATTGATAGAATGATTAACTTGGATTGATTTTATTAATTTAATGGACCACATCAACCCTTTAAAAATTAAAACTCTATGTTTTGATTTTGGGTTTTGGAGGGATGTATATCCGAGAACTAAGTTTTATATTCTAGTATTTAAGATTTTAATTTTTAAAATATTTTTTAAATATTTTGCAATGATCGTAACATTGTAATTTTTTTAAATTATTTTTTAATTTTTAATTTTTGAAAAGAAAAATAAACTTTTTATTATCTGCATAACGATGAGTCATTTTGATTTATGAAAAACTATAAAATTTCGTTTGAAACTACGATCAAATCTAATTTGAAGATAAGCTCATCAGAAATTATTATTTATAGTATATAAAGTTTCACGTATGAAGTGCCTCAAGATAAGCAAAGCTACATACAATAGCTAAATACATATTTAATATCACAATGAGTTAGTTAGGATCACACTAAGCTAGTGTGAATATGACAAATCTAATATAATACCAAATATATATTAAATTTCTACAAAATTAAAGTGTCATAGTGATTTTGGTAATTTTGTCATTCATCCAAACTTACACTAACAAATCCAACTTATATCTAAATATAATAAATTTAATAGAAATTTTAACAAGTGTCATTAGAGTATTTGTTAATTATTTAAATAAAAAAGGCCAAACTTACATATAATCTAAAAGTATATGTTTATGATATCAAAAGTAAATTTTTTAATTATTGAAAAACACAATATTTATTAATTTTTAAAGAATTAAAAATACAAATTCTAAAATAAATTTCTACATTTAAATCATTAAAAATGTGCTCTTGATGTACATGTGAACTTTTTTCATATAATTTTTTTTCTTGAAAATGTATTAAAATTATTATTTTTATTTATTAACAAGGACATTTATTAAAATCACCTTAAATTTAAAAGTGAACAAAAAAGTACTCCATTTAAGCCACAAATTAATTAACCATATTAAAGTGAATCAAGAAAAAACCAGGACCTTGGTGCTAGGTAGTAACCACTCAAGAAGGCCTAAAACACGCTATTCATTTCAATTGCGCCGTTCATTAATTGTCTCTCAGCATCAAACTATGCATTATTGCATCCCATCAAACACACAAAAAAAGAAGAAAAAAAAACTTTTTTTTTTCAATTATTATTCCTTTGATTCTAAAATAATTTGCCATTTCACTATTTTGTATAAATTAAAAAAAATTATTAAATTATTCTTATAAATTATTAATTAATTTTAGTAATTATAAAGATAAAATCAAAGATAATAAATTGAAAGTAATATATATAATATTAACTAAAAATAAAATTGTTAAAAAGAAATTAAAATTGTATTAAAAATAAAAATTATTTTAGAATAATTTTTATTACAAATATAATAATTATTATAAAGGGAAGTGATTACATGAGAAAAGAAAACACTAAAAAGATAAAACTGAGAAAAATTACTGGCAAGTTGCAAGTAACAGTTCGTACATATAAAAAAAAAAAAAACAGATTCCAACGAAATAAAACATTAGAAAATCTAAAGAGAAGATCACATCCATGCAACTCAAACGTTTCGGTTGACTATCACCAACAAAGCAATAAATAAGTTTCTCATTTTTCAATACTAACATATAATATTATTAAAATATTTACACGGTCTTAAATATGAAAAAGTAAATCAACCAAAAATAATTAATTTAATTTAAATTTTAAATAAATATTTCAATTTTTCTTGACTATTATTAAACACTAGAGAGTATAAAAAACTTAATAATATTATATTAAATGAAATCAAAATTAAAACATTGGTAATGCTCATTTCTTCCTTTTTACTCTCAAACTCAAACACATCTTCTTCTTCTTTTTTCTTCTCTTTCTTGTCTTTGTTTCTTTCAAATTTCTCTAAACCCCTAAAAGTCTCAACACTCATGACTTCGCCGGAGCTAATTCTCCGACTAAGGTAGTAAAGTCTAAACCATTCAACCCGACCCGGAACTTGAAACGGATCGGATCTGAAGTGTGTGTAACATTCACCGTTTAGCCCCACTTTCTAGAAAGAGAAAGTGAGGTTGAGTTAAGATAGAGAGAGAAAGAAGAAGAAGAAGAAAATGTACAAGAACCAGCTTCAAGAGCTGGCACAAAGAAGCTGCTTCAACCTACCTTCGTACACGTGCATTCGGGAAGGTCCCGATCACGCGCCGAGGTTCAAAGCGACGGTTAACTTTAACGGCGAGATCTTTGAATGTCCTCAGTATTGCAATACACTTCGACAAGCGGAACATTCTGCTGCTGAGGTGGCACTCAATTCACTCTCACACCGTGGCCCTTCTCATTCCCTCGCCGCAAAAATCCTTGTGAGTTGTTTTTCTTCTGTCGGTGCTTCTGCTTCCACAAGCTTTTTTCTTTCTTTTTTGTTTTTTGTTTTTGTTTTCTGGAATTACACAAATGCCCTTTCCCTTTATTTCATCTATGGTTTATTTATGGAATATGTTTCAGTTGATTTGTTAGTGTGAAATGCTGTTTTCTTTTAATACTGTTTTCTTTTGAAAAGGCTAAAATTGGTAATAAGTAAATAATTCTTAGTTCCTGAGCAGTGAGAGGATTGAGAGTTTAAGTGGTTGTTTGGATTCACCGTGAGTTTCACATAATCACGGTGTCAATGTGATTATGTTGAACCTCTGAACTGTAGCTTTTGTCAAAGTCACGGTAGGACAGTGTGATTCTGGCAAACTTACCGTCAATTGAACATACACAAAGATTTGTTTCTTAAAAGGGGATTGAACTTTCCATTGCATTTTTTTTTTGTTGTGTCTGTCATTTTGATTGTGCAAAAGAAAAAGAGATGATAGTTGTAAACTTAATTTGTTTCATTCACTAATTAGGCAAGAAATTTATCTATTTGTACAAAAAAAAAATTAAAATATAAAACAGATTTTGGCCTAATCCTTGTCTTCTAAAGTGCAATTTGTAGGATCCCTAGTTCCCTCCACCATGTAGTATAGGTTCCATTTTTTCCTATGTTAACAATTTATGCATATTTTCTATTCTTTAAGCATTTTCTTCAAAATATCTATTCTTATCACATTGGTGTTAAAATTGTTTATATTTACATCACATGGTGTGTCTTAATAATTGTCGTTGGTAATTTTACTGTTTATATAACTATTACTTACAAAATTGTAGGATGAGACGGGAGTGTACAAGAATCTCTTACAAGAAATTGCACAAAGGGTAGGGGCTCCACTGCCGCAGTATACAACTTTCAGGTCAGGGCTAGGACATCTACCTGTTTTTACCGGGACGGTAGAATTAGCTGGAATTACGTTTACTGGTGAACCTGCAAAGAATAAGAAACAAGCAGAGAAAAATGCAGCTATGGCAGCTTGGTCGTCTCTAAAGCAATGTAAGTGGCTAAGTAGCTTTTGTATAAAAGATTTTCTTCATTGAATAAAAATATGGAAACTTTACATCAATTGTTTCATGAATATAGCATCAAAATAGACCATAAAATGGAAAATTGGCTATATCACAATGTTTGAATTGTGGTTGTTGATATTGTGGAGAATCTAGGTCAAATGTGGTCAATGCAGTCTCAATTGCAGATGTGTTGCCGTCTAGAGACTTCACAAACCATGATGTTGTGGTCACAATTGCGGTCACAGATCTTGCATACTGGTTTTTAAAACCCTAGCAATACCCAGCGTCCCAGCCTTGTTCCGTTTCCCATATTTCTGTCATTCTTATGTGACATGTGGCAAGTGAATTAGATCAGAATCTACTCACACATTTCCTCATCTAACTATTCTAATGGCCAATATAATCTTTAACTTATTATTTTGGTCTCAGTTCTCAAGTGATTTTCCTTCAAACACTCCCTCCGCTCCTGTCTCAAATATAAGCAAAACTGAGTCAACAAAAGTGGATGTATTTTTTGACCACATTCATCTACTTTCTTTGACTTTTCTCTTACTTGTATTTGAGACTGAAGGGAGTGCATACTATTACGGGCCAGATAGTTGTGCCTGTCTTTATGAGATTATAAACTTCTTTTTTACTCTTCTTTTTATCTGTGTGTTATAAGCATAGTGGTTTATAGCAGCAAATTATGCCACTAGAGTAGCAATGCCAAATGGAGCAGCTTCTGATCGTTTTAAATTGTTTGTTGCATCTTGCTTTTGATTCGTCCGTTCCGTATCACAGCTGAGATGTTTCCCCTGTACAGAAAAATCAGCCACTGCACTGAGCAGCGACAATAGATTTAGGGACTGGAGTCACTTCATCCATAAAAAATTACTTCAATCCTCACCCTCTGTTAGCTGCAGGGTTCTTCTGATTGGTTTCCAACTACCACCCTGCAATTCAATCATCTTCCTGCCAAACCCATTGTTTTTCACGGCTACTTCCTCTTTGTCATAGCTCTTGCCCATCTTTCTCAAAGCTCTTTCAATGTGTGTGTGTGTGTGACTATTGTTTTCATATTTGGGTGAAAAGATTAGATGGACCGGCACCCAAATTTGTTACTCGATTGTTATTTGTTACTCCATTCAGCAATAATTTTGATTACGATTTAATGTAAATTGACAAAAGTTTTCTTCATTAACAGTGGCGAAAGAAACTGCAAGCTCATCAACCGAACCGGAGAACAATGATGAACTAGAACAGATCACCATAGCTCGGGCCTTACTGAACTACCGTCTGAAAGAAAAAATGGCAATGTCAAATCCAAATGCTCCGATTCCATTTCCAATGAAGTTTCAATTTCAAAATCCGAGACCAACCAGTCCTCAACCTCGTCCAGCAACATCAAAAATACTTCCCCTGATTTGCCAAAGGACAGCACATCGAAGCAGGCACACCGCAACTGTAGCGTCCAGCAGTGACAATTCCATTATGCCACCATTTTCTTCTACACCTGAAATCCGATGGACCCGTCGCCCGAAATTCCCTGCAGCAGGAGCAGCACCTTATGTTCCCATTCGACATATGCGTTCACCTTGCCAGGGAATTGCACCTCCAGTGACTATTAGGACTGCAATACCTGTATTCTCCCCGCCACCGGCCGCTGTGTCCCCTCAAATAATACGGCCTCCTCCTGTACATGTTGCTTCTCCAATCAATATTCGGCAAGCAGTTCCAGTAAATGCTGCTCCACCGGTTCGACTAGATGAACCTGTTCCAATCAGCAAAGTCGATCCAGCACTATACGCTGCTCCACCCGTTCGAGTTGAAGAACCTGTTTCCATCAGCAAAGAAGGTCCAGCATCAGCTGTATATTCCACTCCACCTGTTCAAAAAGATGATCTTGTACCCAACGGCAAAGATGATTCAGCACCAGTAGTTGATACTACTCCACCATTTCAAAAAGACGAACCTATTGCCATCAGCAAAGATGATTCAGTGCCAACTACTGGTGCTCCTAATGAGAAAGATAAAACTGAGCACATTCAAGCAGAATCTGAGACAATGAAGAGCTTGGAGCAGCTGAAAATTTGATTGAGAATCAATCTAGAGTTTGTTTTTCTGATCTCTTATAATGAGTGATGAAATAGTTGGTGTGATGAAGATTAGCATAAGCAGTGGAATGAATATATGTGAGAAATTGAAAGAGCAGTTTAGCACATAATTTGCTCATATTTTTGATATTATGTTATGTTGGTGATATCTTAGTATACCTGTTCAGTGAATTTGTTGGATTCTTGCATTACTTAGAAGTTTTTTTTGGTAAAATCATCACTTAGGAACTGATGGAAAATAATTAAAAGGAATTTAGCAGCCCAGCCCAGTTGAATCATCACTTCAAAATACCCTTATTGATAGGTATTATATTCACTCTTTGAATTTGACTTACAGTTTGGATATTAACTTTTCTAGAAATATTGCTCCAGATTGTATAGAAAGTTATATTTCTAATGTTATATGTGATTGACTGTTTTTAAACCTACTAGATATATGAAACTTTAAAAACACCCACACGCCTAACAATATTAGCTTGTTAATTGTATCATCATTAGTAAAATAATAATAAATGGATTATACAATGTTTGAGGTGTTACACTATTATTATTATTTTTGGAAAATGTGATATTCATTACCAACTAAATCAATTTTAGTCCATATTAATTTTAAGTTCTAACATCTTCCACCGTCTTCAAATATTGGTTTAGATAACATAATATTGTGTTATTGTGAACTAATTGGTGCACATCAAACATTTGAATAATATTTTATTACTCCGTTGAATATCATATTTTATTTTTGTTCAATCATACAGTCCCATTTGAGCCACAAGATAGACGCGTTAGTATATTTATCTTTTTCAATTTTCACGGTCTTGTGGCATCAGCTTGACCGGTAGTTCAATTAAAAGCATCATAGTTGAAATTTGATTTTTTTTATTCAACCCGTGTTGTTAAAATCCAAAGGGAAGATAATGAGCGTTAGCTCTATAAAATAAATAGTTAAACATTTTTGGTAAAATAAATAGTAGACATTTTTGGTATTGTACCACTCTTAAATCTTTTGGTGAGAGCACTCACTTCCATTTTATTTCATTGGGTTGAAACACGCACTCTTAGACTAGTTCAAATGTGAAAACACATTAAACCGTGTGAATTAATTAGTGAATTACCTTCTGTCAAGTCATTTTCATCATCTTGATGATTTATAATACTTGTATAATTTTGGAGGATATTTTACATCTACATTCTTTTTATTTAAAATTTTTTTATTGTACTCTACATTAAAATTTGTATATTAAAATGTTTTTTTTATGTTTCAGGAGATCGCATCTATGTTATGCGACATCTAAAGAATAATTTTTTTTTTTGTTATAAGAGTTACCATTCTCAGGATCATCTATAATCTTTTAATTTTTTATTTTAAAAAATAAATAATTTTTAATTTAATAAAAAAATATTAAAAATAATTATATCAATAAAATTAAATAAAATGCATTTAATAAAAAAAAATACATCAAAGTTAATGCAGTTAAATAGATTTACCAAAACAGAAACGTGTTATATTATTTTAACAATTTTGTCTTAACTTGTAGATAAATTAGCTATTTTATTAATCACTCCCTCCTAATTTCACTTCAGATCTAATAAATAAAAATTAATAATAATAATAATAAAGTAAATTATATTAATAAAATCAAGCAAAATACATTACTTGAGTAGATGTGTCAGCGCCGTTTGATGTATTTTCTCTCTCTTTAATTTAATGCATTTTGTTTTATTTTATTAATATAATTTACTTTTATTATTATTATTATTATTATTATTATTATTTATAATATTCAAATAAAAAATAAGAGGGAGTTGTTAACAAAATATAATTAAGTTGCTAATTTATCTATAAAATAAGAGGAAGTCGTTAAAATAATATAACACATTATTTATTATAACACATCTATTCAACCACATTAACTATGATGTTTTTTTTTTATTTTGTTTGATTTTATTATTATAATTTTGTTTGTTTTAATTATTTTATTATTTATTGAATTAAAAATTATTCATTTGTTAAAACAAAAAATTAAAAGGTTATAGATGGTTGCATGCGGGATGTAATCCCAAGTAAAAAGTGGTTGTAGTACGAAGATGAGACCTACTAAAAGTCAAAAAAATGTAAAACATTTTGATATATAAATTTCAATGTATGGTAAAATGGAGAATTTTAAATAAAAAAGACAATATAGATGTAAAATAGCCTATTGTGGAAGGTAGATGAATTACTATTTAAAGAGATAAAGGGATTTGGTTTTCTTAAATTGTTGGAACATAGAATATGTTAGTGTATAAATTTAAAAATTATTGAAGTTCAACGTTGGACAAATCTCATATATTGAGTAATTTTCAACTCTATAAATACTAAAGTCTCGCATTGAATATAAAACATACGTGAATTTATTTTCATCATTATATAATGAGTTTCAAACTCTTGTGAAAAGTACACTAAAGTTGGATGTGTTTTCCAACTTTCTATTTTCTTCATTTTCTATTATGTTCGACTTATTTCTAAGTCACTTCGGTTTTTAGAGATGTTGTTATGACGTAGTCTCTTCAATTTTTAGAGCGGTTGTTATGTCGTCGATTTTTAGTGGTCCTAATACCACTATGAGCGATTTTTATGCCATAGTCTTTTAGAGCGATTTTTGTGTCGTAGTCTTTTAGAGAGGTTTTTGTGTCGTGTTCTTTTAGAGCAGTTTTTTGTGTCGTGTTTCTTTTGATTTATGAGTAGTTATAGTACCATATTACAAGTGGCACCCATTAGATTGACATATTGAGGGTTTTATTCTAGAACATATTTCTATGGTACAGTAGAATTCTGATATAGTGAATCTGAGTTGTTTTATCCTAAGGACTTCGTAGTTGATATTTATCTTGCACAATTTAGACAGTACCGCGAAACATCTTAAAGAGAACAACTTAGTTCGAAACTCAACCCAATAATATTTTCGGTGACATAAATTATCAATTTATTTTAGATTTATTATCAATTTTGATGTGGTTAAAAAACTTTTGATTTTTTCGGTAAATACAACTAAATTGATAATTACAAAAATATTAATATACAAAGTTCAAATTCAAATATGAGATTTATCATTTTTCCACATCTAAACTTTGTATGAAATTATTTGACGAAAAAAAAACATTTGATTTAAGCTGATCTTTAATATAAAAAAAATAACTCTATTTTTTGTCTTCCAGAAATTTAAACTAGAAGACATTAGTCCTTACGTTTGCTCATCATAACATCAAATTTTCTTAAAAAATATAAGATCAAATTATCTTTGTTGAGTTGTATCGTGCATTTACTAAGTGATAATTTATATGTAAGAGAAATTGATAATTGGTCTTTGATATTCAAATAAAAGAAGAAAGGGCATTTGATTCTTGAGTAAGATTTAAATCTACATCTTTCTTGTATTAAGATGGATGAACTCTAGAATGAGAGATCACAAATCGCAAAAGGATTTTTGGAGATATTTTCAATATAAAATAAAAAGTTAAATATATTTGTAGTTTTGATAAGAACTAACAACATACTTAATCATCAAATAGATAGATACAATGCTAATTTGTCCTTTTTTGTCACACAATATGGGGATCCATTTATCATTTTATAGAGATTTGTGAATTAGGGTTTAGGCATATTCTAATATTGATTAGTAGTTGAAAATATTTAAAACTTCAACAACTTCATATGTCATCTCGTTTAAGTAAATATTAACGGCTATTTTCATTTTCGTGACTAAAACTGTGACTTAAATTATATTGACACAATAAGGGAAAACAAATATGTATTTTGCATAGAATCGATATCAATCAAGTCATTGTCTTATGCGTAAAGACAAATAGGATTCTTAAACTATTACTTTTAAAAAATATCGTCGAACATTGTTAAATTTTTTAATAATTTGCAGATACCAGTCCACGATGGACCACTTATGAAATGTGGTTTATCGTAGAACTCACCCTAATTTTATAATATATAAAATTATTTTGCTAACAAATGCTCTAAGTACATATATTAAGATATCAGAAATGAAAGTTTTGAATTTGAAAACATAATTTCCAAGGCACCTTTCAAATGTTGCAAGAATAGACACCTTAGGACACTTATTAGCATTTGCCAAATTTATTTTTAATTTCACAACTTGTTTTTGTTAATTATGTTTTTTTTTCAAATATATTATTCTAATGTTTGATGAAGTGGATAAATATAAGTCTGCTTGAGTTTGATCATATCATCGTGTTTAATGTCGTATATTTTAGGTTAAATTACATTTGTGGTCCCTTAACTTAATTTCAGTTAACATTTTAATCATTTTTTTTTTAGTCGGTCTTTTATTTTAATTTTAAGTGACAATCTGATATTTTATGTTTTAAAATATCAACAATGTTGTTATTTTTTTTACAAAAATTCAAAAAAATCATCAAAATTTTCAAAAAAAAGCCCATAAAATTCATTATCATCTTCAATAAAATACAAATTTAATCAAATTCATAACTTAAATCTTTAAATAAAATCATATTTTTATTCTTTATTTGATGTTGTTGGAGATGAAAATATGAGTTTATTTGAATATTTGAGTTATGGATTAAATGAAATTTGCATTATATTTAAGATGCTTATTAATTTTATGGGTTTTGTTTGAAAATTTTGATGATTTTTTTGAATTTTTGTAAAAAAAAGATAACATTGTTGACATTTTAAAACATAAAATATTAAATTGTCACTTAAAATTAAAATAAAAGATCAAATCGAGAAAAAAAGAAGATAAATAACTAAAACGTTAACTGAAATTAAATTAAGCGACCAATGATATAATTTAGCCTATACTTTAAAAACATATCACATCACCATTTTTGTGACAAAAAATATGACATGCCCAAAAATTACAACAAGTATGCTCACTTTATGGACCAAAATATTATATTTCAATACGGATAACTAATTTTGTGAGTGTGATAAAATAATGGAATAAAATTAAAACTTTAAAAAATAAATAAATCATATGCACAATTAAATTGTTTGATAAAATATAAAAGGTTTAAATATGCAATGAGTTTATGTAAAATGTAATAAAGTTGATTGAAGTCTCTGCAAGATAATATTTTTGTTTAAATATCTGCGAAATGCAAACATTTTTGTTTTAATCCCTAATATTTAACATTGTTAGTTTTTTAACGGTTGAGAAATTAACTACTTTAAATTTAGTCCCAGCAAAATTCAAGAAATTTGATTTTAACCCCTACAAAATAAAATAAAATTGTTTGAGTCTATACAAATCTAAAAAAATTTGATTTTAGTCTCTACATAATAAAATAAAAAAAAATAAAAAAAGTTGTTTTACACCTATATTCAGTTTTTATAATAAATTATAATTAGTATTTAAAAATTATTATCATTTTTATTTAAATAATATTAAAAAATTTGAGTAAAAAGAAAAGGGAAACACGTAAACTAGCTAGTTTTACCCTGAAGTCCAATTAAAATTGAGTAAGATTTTTATTAAAAATGTTACAATATAAGCATAGATGGCAATGTCATTGGTCATTGTTGGCCGAAGGTCTATAATTACTTTACACTACCAGGGTATAACCATTGTTATTGGCTAATTGATAATGATAAACATTTTATCACATTTATGATTATATATTTTATCAACTTTTTTAAACAAACATAATTTTTCTTATTTTTCATGTTGACGCCGTTAAAAACACATTAATTTTAAGTAACTTTTTATTGACAAAAATTTATATGTGAATAGTTTTAAAAATATATTTGTAACTAATAATATTTTATAATTGTTCTCATTTTAACGTCAGTGATATTAATAAAATATTAATTTCAATTAATTCTTTTGTGATAAAAAATTATATTGTATATGATTTTTATAATTAAAATGAAAATACAATTTGATAATATTTTTTATTATAAAAATGATATATGAGATAAATTTTTGTCACAAAAGAAAGTTATAAATAGTATCTTATTAATATCATTCACATAAAAATGAGAACAACTATAATACACTTCTATAATTTTTTCAAACTTTAGTTTTTTCACTTGTTTTCTTTTTCGCAAAAGAAACTGTTGGAACATATTCATACATAGAATATGTATTTGTCTCTAATAAATTAGTTAAATTTAATAAATATATTTTATGTCTTTTAAATAAAAATAAAAATAAAAATAATTATGACATTAATTACAAATGTATTATAAAACTATGCACCGATAAATGTTTGTTATTAAATAACTAAATAAATTTACTGATTTGTTAGTATCGTTAATATTAAAATTATAAAAATTATAATATATTTAATATAATTTTTTATGCTGTTTGTTTGGAAATGAGTCACTAAATTGATGGAACATATAATCATATATGAGATAATTACCTATTATTAATCAATTAGTTAAAATTAATATTTTTTATATTCTCTATTTAAAAATGATAATATTTATAATTTATTATAAAAATCATACATGAAAGTAACATAATTTTTTATTTATTTTGTATGACTAAAATTAAATTTTTTGTATTTTACAAGGACTAAAATAAATTTTTTATTTTGCATGGACTAAAATCTTTTATTTTATTTTAAACTTTGCCGGGACTAAATTTGAAGCCATTAATTATTCAACTGTTAAAAAAACCAATGGTGTTAAGCATTAATGACTAAATGAAAAAATTTCCGTCTTGTAGGAACTTCAACTAAAAAATTTATTTTGTAGACACTAAAATCAAATTTATTGGATTTTAATTGTAGGGTTAATTAGCTGATAGCTTGATAGAGACCTCAAGCTCAGATGATACATATTTTAATAACTTTATTTATTTACTTTATTTATTTTATTTAGATTTATAATTTTTAATTTAGAATTGTAATAGTTTTTATTTATATTTAGTTGATGTCATGTGTGGTGAAGACACTTTGTTTCCTTCGATTTCCTTTATTTAAAAAAAATATGATGCAAATTCAATATGGACTTAGATAATAATGTCATTTATGACCCATCTAAGTTTAGAGATAATCTTATATATGCATTTGTAATCTCATACAAATTTAAAATAAATTAAAGTTTTCGAGAACGTTGAGTGAGTTAAATCTCATTGGATTAGAAATTGCTTTTTATTGTCATTTGTTAAGTGAATTAAGTGTCTAATAAAATTAACGGTTTTATTAAAAATTAATTTTATCGATTGGTGCATAGCATACCTTAAAAGTAGTAATTTCAAATTTATTTTTTATTAATTTAAATTTATTAGATATATTTTTTAGTTCGTCATCTATTTATTTATTTTAAATTAAATAAATAAATTATTTACTTTAAATGATTTATAATTTTATTTAATTTATAAATAATTTAAATTATTATAAATAAATTATTTATTAATTAGATATATTTTTTTAGTAAGCTAGTGTATTTATTTTTAATTATAATAAAAAAATTATTTTAAAAATATTTACTTATAAATTTTTAATTTGAAACTATTTTAAAATTTAAATTATATAAACTATTTATTTAAGTTATTTTATTTATTTTAAATTATAAAAGATAAAAAAAGAATTTAGTTATAATAATAAAATTAAAATAAAACATAACACACTATTAGCTATGAACTACTTAAATTAACTTGTAAGAAAACTTTATAAACTATAAATATATTACTAAAGAGAGCTTATAATTTATAAATTCGTTTTTAGGTCTTAACAGACATAATCTTTATATACTCATGAAAAAAAAAATTTTAACTCAACAAAAGTATTATTGGAATTCATTACAACTCTTTGTAAATGAACTCTATCGTCAGTGATCGTCTTAAAAATTAGATCTCCTAATTAAAATAAAAAAAAGTTGAATTATAATAATTAAAAAGTTTGATAAAATAAATTTTAGTTTTTATACACCTACCAATCTACATGATGCACATTACACATATCAATTTATGTGATACATTACATATAACAATCTATGTGATACATACCATTTTGTTAAGTTAAGTTAATTCAGGTAACAAGAACACATGTATAGATAGCATGTCAAGTTTTCATATTAAACTCAAATATACGTTTAACCATACTTTTAATCATATATACACCAATTATTCTTTTAAATAACATATCAATTTCAATAAAAATAATTCTTTTAAAAACTTTATTTTTTTCTTCAATTTTTCTATTTCTCAATTAGTCGCTCAAGTTATTTTATCATTCCACTCTTTTCAAACTAAATTGTAATTAGTTTTTAAAATTTTGAATTTAAAATTTCTAATATTAGTTCATCAACCATTTCTAATATCATATTTCTAATATCATATTTCAATAATCTCTTTTATAAACTGTCTGATCATCGTTAGAAAATAAACTTAAATTTTTTTGATAAAACTAATCATGTTTATCATTAATCATTAATGGCAAGAATGAATATCAATAATTGGGAATTCAGGTGGAGTATTTTAAATGGTAACCCAGCGTATTTGCAGAATGAACAGTCCTACGATTATGTGCATCGTGTTAAATAGAAGAAGCGCATGTACAGTAAGGGCAAGCACAACCATCGCACACTTACGTGTATCATGTTAAATAGAAGCGCATATGTACAGGGCAAGCACAATCATCACACACCGTCTTAGAAACACCGTAAATATTAATAATAAAAAAGAAAAGAGATAAATTATATTGTTCAATGTTTGGAATACAATTTTCGAAAAGATAGAGATAATCAGATGTACAATATTAATTGAAGATGCAGTATACGTGTATAAGTGAATAAATGAATAATAAATGGAAATGAAATGGTAATAGAAATACAGAACAGAACAATGATGTGTTCGTTGGTGTTTCTTTAATGCAATTGCCAATTTATAAATTGAACCGTATTTTAAACTGAGTCAAGTTAATGATTTTGAAGAGGTGACCCATGTACTCTTTGCTAAGTACAATCAGAAAACTGCAATTACGTGTCATGTTAAATACACAAATCAAAAAATAAAAAAACCTATGACCGGAACATTATATATTCAAATATTTTGAATTTATTTAAAAAATTAGAAGGAATTCATTCCCGATAAATCTTATATATTCAAATATTTCAGGTTTATTTACAAAAATTAAAATTAATCTCTTATTTTTTCTAGAATAAACTTTTAATTTTTTTATTTTTAAATTAGTTTTTTATCCTCTATTAACTAATTTTTAAGATGTTTTGTTGTCTCTACTATTGTTTAATGATATGACACTTTTATTAACTTATTTTTGTTATTAATTTTATTTATATATTAAAACATTAAAAATCAATTCATATTTTACTTAAGAATATATATAGACACTATTTTAATTTAAGAATATTTAATATATTATTATATTTTATAGTTCAAACTCCAATTTGAGGCCGTTTATTACTCAGAAGAAGAACTTTAGACCGTTTAGTTCAATTAATATTTAATTTGATATAATAACTTTTTTTAATATTGAACTATATCAATCTAACCATTGAATATTTTTATATTATTTTAACGATTATGTATATAAATTGTTATAAAATTAAATTATAGAAATCATATAATCTTATAATTTATATTTTTTTTTCTCATATTTTACAAAATATGTTGTATGTTGAATTGAATTGATCAAATATAAAATATTTTTTAAAATTTTATAAAAAATTATTTAGATTCTCTTTCCATTCATTTAAAATGTTTATGATCTCTTCCGGAAGCAATCATGAATCTTTCAATTCACTTGGCGCTCACACTCAATTCGTGATATGAA
>NC_021165.2:65586268-65597931 GCF_000331145.2 Cicer arietinum | reverse complement strand
TAAGTTGAACTCTATCTAAACACATAAAAATTGTGAAAAATACACTAAGAAACTAAGAAACAAGTTGGAAGAAGAATTTTTAATTGATTGTTTGATTACTCAAATGGAGAGAAGGATAACTATTTTTTTTTATATGGAGATTTAATTAATGATTGTATTTTATGAGATAGTATAATTAACTATTTTCATTAATTGTAATCGACTATTATAATTTAATTTTTATATTACATTTCTGACCTCCGTTTTGCAAATTCATGGATCCGTCCTTGATTTTACACATAAATCTATTGGTCCAAACTTTATAATGTAGAGTGCATATACACATCAAAATCAAAGTGAGAGTTGTGGTAAGAATCCATAGGCTATAGAAATCAAGACTTTATAATGTAGAGATCATACATATCAAAATGAATTTGTTATTCCACCCATCTCATAGTAACTGTAAAGAATTGTATTTCAATTTTCAGCAACAAAAAAAAGTAATTGATTTCAAGATAATACATGTATCTCCTACCAAAAAAAGATAATACATGTATCTTTTGTTAAAGATTACATAAAAAAGTTATTTTTTATTTTCAATAATTTAGAGATTAAATTTTAATTTTTTTTATAAGAAGTAGAATCTATTTTGTGTTTCTTAATTGTAATAAAAATTATTTTAAAAAAATAACAGTTATTAAAAATAGTTTTTTCAGAAAAAAAAAAACAGCTTCTTGTTTGAAGTAGCTTTTAGTTTTTTTTTTTCTTTCTTTTTCAAATTAAAATTTTTAGAAAAAATTGTAAAGACAAAATACAAACTTTCTAAGAAAAAGTTTTTTTCACAAAAAAAATAAAAAACAGTAACAAACAAACATATAGACTGATTTTCAAGGCAATATGTAATCAGAAATATAAGCAAAAGTCAAGAGACATTTTACCTAAAATCTGAACAAAATATATTTTAATTTTTGTTTATATTTGTGACCACATGAAGACTCTATTTGGTAAAATTAGTTGAAAGTTGTTATACTAATTGAAATATTTTATAAAACTAGTGATTCAAGTACCTTAAAGTATAAAATAACATAAAAGATATTCTTAATTAAAAATAAATTTTATCGATTAATGCTTAAACTATTTCAGCAGTAGCGATTTAATTTTTTTATTAATTTAAAATTTATCAATCTGATATATTTATCTATCTATTTATTTAAAAAAAATATAGATATATAAATAATTTACTGTATAATATTAATTATTTTAAAAATTAAATTATTTATAAATAAATTAAATTATAATAAATAAATTATTTATTAATTTGATATATTTTCTATTTATTTATCTAGTTTATTTATTTTAAATTATAACAAGTAAATTATTTTAGATTATTTACTTTAAATTATCATTTATTAAAACTATTTTAAAATTTAAATTATATAAATGATTTGTTTATATATTTTTTAAATTATTTATTTTAAATTATAATAAATAAATTATAATGGGTAAAAAAAGGTTTTTAGTTACCATAATAAGAGTAAAATTTGAAGAAAAAATGATAAGCTTATAAGCTACTTGAATTAATTTATGAAAAAACGCTATAAACCGTAAAGTTACAAGCTTATAAATGATTTTTACCAAACAAAACTGATATCTTATAAGCTATAAACTCATTTTTTGATTTTATCAAACAAATGTAGTAGTGTTTTAATTTATGATTAACCAAGCCATACTTACAAATTGAAAATGATTTTTGTTTTTGTTTTAATCTTCTGATTTTAAGGAAATGGAGTTCTAATAATTCAAAATTCGTCTGAAAGATAAGTTAAGTTTGATCATGAATTATTCTACTCATGGCAAGTTGCAAATGTAATGAATAGGAGTAACATTAAGAAAAAAAATAATAAATGTTTATTGAAATTTGAAAGTGACAAATAATATATTTTCCACACTCCCTCGTCTCAAATACTAAATGAAAGTAAGTCAATTAAAATAGATGTATTTAATTTAAAATTTACATCAAAATGCATCAATTTTCTTTAAACATATTTTTCCGTAGATTTGATACCGAATGAAATACTATTTACATTATCATAAATGTAAAAGTCATATAAATGTTAGTAGCAGTTGATAATTGATTATTAGTGTAAAAGTTTACATTAAAGTTAATCTCATACTACTTAATATGACACTTGGATAAGGGATATAAGATTGATTTAGTGAATGGGATGAGAGAGTGAAGAAATTAAAAAATAAAGAGGTTGTAAGTTCGATCTACAACTTCAATAAAATAATAATTAATAATTACTAACAAAAAATAATACTTACATCTCCTAAAACAGCTGAATGATACAACAACTATATCGTTACGTTATGGTTAAGAGAATAGTTTTTTATTAAAAATAAATTAATTAATTAATTAATCGCGGTATTTAACTACTTAGTTACTACTAGTGTCCTTCATATTGTAGTGCAATATGATAGCACTATTGGGACATGAGTGTGAGTGTGGGTTTAATGGGTTTGATCCCACAACACCTCTTCTCCCTCATTTAATTGTGTAAGTGTTGCCACTAGATCAATAGCAAAAAAAAAAAAAAAAAAAAAAAAAAAGTTAGTTACTACTTAGTACTTACTACTAATTATTTCTACATTTTGGCTGATAACTTCGTTGTTATAATTGACATGCAATAATGCTCAGTGGCTGGCTTTAGAATTTGGATGTATTGGGGGAAATTTTCTTTCTCAAACTTGATTGGTTTCCATTAAGACAAAGAAGTTAAGGTTGTTAAAGTGATACGACGTTATCCCACTTTGCATATTTAACAAGTTCAAGAAAATGATTGGAAGGCACTATTTAGGAAGAAATTATTTAACTTGCATATGGAGCCAACATTTATGTCTTTCTTTATAAACACAAGGGGAAAAAAACACTCAATGAGCCAAGAAAGATAGAGTATTAAGGAAGAATAACATAGTTAAACCTCACACACAATTCTTTAAATTAGATTTACTTTTAAATCTGACATAAAAATAGAAAATTAAAAAAAAAAATAAGTCAATGTACAATTTTTTAAATTAGATTTACTTTTTAAATCCTTTAATAAGTATTTTTAGAGTATTTATTATCATTTTTCATAATTCAACAAGGTGTGCCGCATTAGATTGTACGTCAATTATTAACGAGGTCTCAAATATTAATCAATAGTGAATAAAAGGATAAAAGGATATGACAACCCATACAATGAGTGACCTTGCCAAGCATTGGTGATCAGTGATCACATTCATATGAAGTGACTAATGGGTCCATTGTTCCTTTCCCTTTGGCCTAATTATAGTGATCTTTATGACAAAGCTAGGTTCTTGAATTAGGTAGTTATACTATATCAAATAATTAATTTGTTTGTCCTCTAGTGGTACTTATTTAATTTTATGTAAAAAACATTGACATTTATTCGATTCAAATATAAATAAATACCAATTAATATATTAATTTTTTTTATAATATCATTCTTTTAAAAATCTAAAATACTCTAATTTAAAATTTATATATTAATTTTTTTTTTATCTTCATGAGATCGCAAATTTGACTATGTAAAACAAACATCTTAAAAATGCAATCTCCTAAAATAAGATATATATGCATATGTTTTTTTTAAATGTAGTATTTTTTATTTAAAAAAAAAGAATATAAAAAATTCTAATATATTTACATTTAATGTTATTATTTTTAAAATTAAATATTTAAAAGTTATTTATTTAACGTTGTAAGTAGATAATTATTATAATTAAAAGTAAATTTATAAATGTATTTTTTTTTTTACATTTTATAATTTATAAAAAAAATTATTTTTTTTACAAATTAAATCTAGAGGGAGTACTGATAAGAAAATGCCACGTGAATCAAATAGTGACCTTCTTTCTAATGGAGGTAGAGTGTGAATGGTGAGTGTGCTACATTCAAACCAAGTGCATAGTTTTGCTTAGGCAACACCCTTAACCACCAAGACATTGCAATGGCATCTTTATCCATTTGTGGGTTAAAACTTTATGGTGAAAAGAACAAGGCATGGGGAGTGAAATGATGTGAGGAAACAAATGGAAAATAAATAAATATATAATGGAAAATAAAAAAGAGGGTAAGATAATGGCAATATAATAAGTGTGCCAAACAAGCAAGGGTAAGTGAGTGAGAGTTGAAAAGAAAAAAAGTGAGAAGATTCAGTGTGTGTCAAAGTGGCTGACTTGTGTGGGACCAAGTCTCCACTTCAAAGACACCAACCCCTCAAAGCAAAGGCCACTTCATTATTCTATTGATTTACGCAACAAACCATTTTTTAAGAAGAAAAAAAATCAATGAGGGAGGTGGGGGGTGTATAGAACCGGCCCAGACAAGATGGGCCCACGTGATTGGACCACAAATGGGGCCCAAAGTGTGCGCACACTGGCATAGCCAGCCACAGGCACTGGCGTTATATTCCTTTCCTATGAGAAAAAGTAATGAATGAATGAAAAAGGAGATGGGAACCCTCCACCCATTGGGAAGAAGAAAGAGAACATCAATTAATTAAAATTATAATAAAGAAAAAAAACAAAAACAAAAAAAGATGGAACAATCAGAGAAGAAGAGGGGGACAAAGTGGAAGAATGTTAATCCCATCACTGTAAAGTTTAGAAAAGAAAAATATTCCAAATTTGACTTTGTAATATCTCATCATACGCCATTGATTGTACTATATATTTAGAGGCAAAAAAATTTCACATTCGTTCTTATGTCATCACTCATGTGTCTTTTGTGTTCTTTCCTTTGTTTGACAAAAGAACGAAATCAAACTTGTTTTCAACCATGCTTAGCATATTAGTCCATCTATTTAGTGATTAATAAATCATTTTTTTCCAAAAAACTTAAAAAAATTGCAGTATAGATTATTTCATTAATTAAGTTTTTTTCAAAGATTTTCATTGACTATACTAAAACAGAAGATGTAAGTTTTCGTTAATTATTAATTTATTATTTCATCCATTTCTTTACAACGCCGCTTATTTAGAAAAAAAATTGTTTAATTTATATGCCATTCTTAAATTTTTATGTAATGTTGACTTTTTTTTTGTCTAAGTATTTTATAATTTTTTAAACAATTAAGAGAGAATAAATGGGTTAGTGAGAATAATAAGTATATTAAATTGAGTTAATTAATCAAAGTTATTTTTTGTTTATGCAACACAACCTTAGATTTAATTGCAATTTTAATCTTCTAATTATCACCATTTCATTAAATTGGTTTTCACATTTTAAAATCCAATAATTTGGGATCCTCCCTCACATTTTTTTTAATTAAAAAATAATTATGTGATATATTTTAAACGATTTAGTATATAATACAATGATATGTTGAATGATTAATATTCGTGAAATTGCAACAAAATTCTAATAAAACTTTAGTTTCAACTTATGAATTTACTTTTGTAATTTAATAAATAACAATAAATAATTAATGCATCTAAAAAATTCTACATTATGAGATTGTATGTCACGTCATTTCTAATATATCAAATCAATTTTTTTAGTTGAAATTGTCATATTTTAAAATAAAGGACCAAAACTACTATTAAGTTAAGAATGTATATAAAAAAATCAAATTTCTCTAAAGTGAACAACTTACTTTAAAAAATATAATAAGTAATATCAATAATTACATTATATCCGCATACACAATTTAGATGATTACGATATATATCATTAGTTTGTTCGTTTTACTAATTACTTACTTTAAAGTAAATGAGACGATTCCAAAACAAAATTTAAAATCTTTAAGAATTGAAAACACATCTTTCAATAAAATTTGTACATTTAAATTTTTAACATGTGTATTTGTGGCAATTGTTCATATGCATTTGTAATTTATATTATATATATATATATATATATATATATATATATATATATATATATATATATATATATATGAGCATTTTTACTGTAAAATTTACTCTAACAAATCAATCACAATTTATTAATATATTAAACATTTGTAAAAAAAATTTGCAATTTTTTTTATTTGACGTGTTCTAATTAGTTATCATCGTATAAAATAACTTTATATAATTAGAATGCATATTCTTAATTTAATTTATATATATATATGACTTAGAATTCTATCTATAATTATTTATCTCTCTTCTCTTTCTTCCCTATTTGTTAATTTTAATTTGATATTATCTCACCACAGATATATTCTAATTTGATATGTACTAGTATCACATAATATATATCTCTTGTGATGAAGAAAAGAAGATGAGTGTGTGGTGAAGGGTAAATGAGATAGGGATGAAGCGTACAAAAGTTTGGTGGATGTAAGTAACATTGATTGGCTTTATATATGTTAGACAAACCAATTAATAATTCCTCATGTGATCATGCGTTGCATACTTTGAACGATTTTAGTGCAACAACTTGCACACACATCTTTACCAAATCACTAGGAATGTTGTGCCTTTGTCCTCCACCAAACACACCCTTTAGCGGGTATTGTAGATTACTAGGATATGAATTTGGATTAAACTATATATCCATTAGTAAATCATGTTAGTCTTTCAATATTCCAAATTCCATTTTATATAACATTGTTTATTAATTAACTGCAAACACATTTTTATTATTATTAAATTTGTTAGGACTTGAAATAAAATTAAAAAAAAAAAAAAAAAGAAAAAAAGTTATGGATAGAGAAGGTGGAAAAATGATTTGAGGTATAGTTTAATATCGAATTGTTACTACATAACCATAGAGATGCACATAATGAGGCACAAAAGTAATGTCTATATAGTAACGGTTCTTTTAAGTTTGTCACAAGAAAAGAAGAGAGAATTGTTGTTTGTCTGATGTGAACTGATTGCACCCAAATAATGCCGACAACACTATAGAAGCAAAAAGGACTTTTTCCTATGTTGGGAGTCAATTTCTTTTTTAACTTCATGCTTTCCATTGTCCACGTGGATGTTTTTCATTGGCTTACTTGGAATGTAATTAACGCAAAGTCGTATAGAGCATATTGGAAAATCTTTCTTTTTTGAATCTTCCTCTCTTATCAAATCCAAACAAAGATCTTGACTATTTTTCTACGTGTGTTTTCAACTATATATAGATAAGATATGTCAAAATTGATCTGTTTATGTCATTTTATGGATTTTCAAAGGCCTTTTGCCTTTCACATTTGTTGCTTTGTGTCTTAATTAATATACAATATAATATAACATTCTTGTATGTTATGATTTCATTCACCACCACCGAATTACCTGTTCATATATGCATAGGATATTTTGCTAGATTATTTTCGAGACATTTAGTTTGACCATTTGTTGAAATTAAAGGCTTTGTGTTTTTTTTAAGATGGATAATTCAACTTAATTGAACTAAGTTTTTAATTAGATTTATTATTGTTAGGGTCAGAGTTTAAATTTTAATAACATGAAATAAAATTGTCCTTTTAATTTGAAAAAGAAAGGAAAATTAGATCCAAGATATAAATTAATGAATCTTTTGTTTGCATTGCTATAATATTGATTATTTATTTGTCTTGTAAATATAATTCAATGACAATTGCAGATGCATTTGATTTGTTGCGACGTAAATTTAAATTTAGAAAATATTATGTGAGTTTCGTTGTTAGACTTTTTAAAAGAAAAATAATAATAATATTTGATTTATTTATTTTTTTGAATATTTAATCATATTTTAAGTTTTAAAAAATAGTTCAAAGAATTGTTAAGTTTATTGAAATTATGTTAAGCTTCCCGAGTTCAAATTAAATCTTGAACATGTTGTAACATTTTAAAACTCTGAAGACTTGATTAGATTTTCCGATTACAAAAATGAATATCTCATCATATATACAAATATAAGCATACACATGTTTTGAATATATTTGAGCTCTTAATTTGACGTATGTACATCCTCTAATGAGTACACAAAATATAAAATTATTCATCCAAAAGATTAATTTTGACATGCAGTGTAAAAAAAAAGTTATTTTATTTGTTGCTTGAGATGCAATAATAGAAAAGTTGGACTAATTATTGAGCATAATGGGCAAAAAACAAATAACATGTAATAATAAATTAATGTTTTTTTTTTTTTTTGTGGCAAAGGATAAATTAATATACCTATATGCTACGTTAGCATTTGATTTATGGGGGAACCACGTGACACTACTTTTCGCGCATGCCAAAAGCAGGCAAAATCCGGAAATGACACATCATAATTTAATTTTCTATTTTTTCTTTTAATATATGTGCCAATATTCAACTTTGATCATTTTAGGTCATCAAATTTTCGAGTTGTTTTTACAATGCCACAAGCAAATGATACTTTTCATGCATTGGTACGGGATTCTATCTCTTAGAATCAACGAGTTAAAACTATAAAAAATTAAGTACTCCTATTATCTCAGTTTAAATGTCAAATTTATAACATTTTATTGTCACACATTATTTGTCAATAGCGTGTAAACGGGAATACGTGTCCATGTCCACTTTTCATAATAATAAAATAGTTATAAATTTCTATATGAATATTTAAAATATTATAAATTATATAGAAGAATATAATTGTAAATAAAATAGTTGAAATAGCTAATATAAGTTGTATTTAGTGGAAGAAATTATACTCCTCAAGTGAATTCAAGTTTAACTCTCCCTTGAAATATATAATATTTAGTGTATAACGCGTCTTGAATAATATTATATTTGATAGAAGAAACTTATGTAAAAATATAGTTGAAATGAAGTATAAAAGTGAAAGGAAACATTAAATATTATACCAACACTTTTTTTTTTATTGAATGTATATATAAATATTTTAAAAAATCAGCTATTTCATAAAATAAAGAAGAATAAAATCATAAATAAATTAGTTTTAATAAAGAGTAAAATTAGAAGAAAAAAACCACATCAAAATCATATATTCTCTTTATATTCTCTTTATATATTTTAGAATATCAATAAAATAATAGTGTAATGGATATGCATTATTAGAGTAAAATAATTTTAACTGATATTCAATAGTACTTATTTTTTTTCTTCATGTCATAACATTAAAGTGGAATGAAGTAGTGTAAATAATGATTCTTTAAAAAGAAAAGGATGAATTAATGTTTAATGAGAGTATGTGGGCAGCGTAATGGGAAGTAAAATGAGACAAATTTAATTCGTAAAATTTCCTTTAGTATAAGGATTCCTATAAGTTCATGTAACCTTTATAGGTTTCTACTAGAAGTTTTTTTTTCTTACATCAATGACAAAATATTTAAGTGCTCTATACAAAATAGAACATCATAAACATAAATAATGAGTGACATCTAAAAATGTATCAATGTCTTCAATTAATAATTATGATTTACTCAAACATTGGAGTATATATTAATATATCCTTTTAATTTATGGGTTGATGGAGTTTTAAAAAGCTCTCAAAGAAACCACATGAGCATAAGCTCACTTATGATTCATAATGCTTATAAGTTATATGGAAATGATTTCATCCAATATTTGAACTAATGTGGTATTAAGTTCGATGAAATATAGTTGACGATGACATTATGAATCAAATGGTCAGTGTTGTGCCTAAGAGGCATTAACAAGATAGTACTACTAAAATGGTCATGGTGCACAAAAACCAAAATGTCAACAAAGTGTTGAAAAGATTATGGCGAAATATAACCTGGGCAGAAAAATGTTGCTAATATTGGTATAGTTGACGAAAGGCTAAACACACATTTACAATTTTAATATATATGGATATTCAATAGACCACCATTTTTATTGCCTTTCCAATAATTTCCATAATAAGTCATTTCATCCAAAATGAAATATAAAAAAAGAGTATTTAAAAAATCGATATATTTTATATAAATTTAGAATCATACATAAACTTTTTAATATTCATTTTACTTATATTATTTATATATGATTTTCCAATGACTTTTAAATATTTGTAAAAGTAGTTGTCACATGAAATTAATTATATTCTACTAAAGATTATAATATGTAGAGAAATTTTAATATAGATTATAGTCTACCATAAATCAGTATTTGATTTTTTTTTTTAAAACTCTAACGATCGCATACTTTGTCTCTTAGAAGTAGGTGTTAATGGTCATTTTCATTTTCATAGCCGAGACAATAATTTAAATGATAACGATTCAATAAAAATAATGAAAAATAAATATTTATCTCATATTAAATCAACATCAATCAAATTACTGTTTTATCCATAAAAATGAGGAAAATCATAAACTATTACTTATGCAGAGTATTGTTAATAGTTAGAATTTAGATGTAATGTTTCTATCAAGTCTTTGTTTGTGTTGAAGTGACAAAAAGTTAAAAAATTTATATTCAATTTAAGAATAAAACATCTAAACATAGAATGAAAATAAAGAGTTTGGATTGTGTCACTGTAGCATAAAATATTTTACACTAACATATAATAAAACTTATTACTTTGCCGTATTACTCCATATTTTTATAGTTATCAATGTGAATTTGGTTTACAATAAAAATGCATGACCATTACACATATAAAATACATAATAATAAATAATAGATAAATATAAAAATTTAATTCACATAAATCATTAGTGTAATGAAAACTATAATGTCAAATTAATTATAACTATCAGAGCATTTTTTTTTTTGTTAACTTTAATCATAACAATTTATAAAATCATATATATGGATGATTGAAATTTGTAAGACGCATACAAGTTTTTATATTGACAACAACACAATTAATTTCAAAATATTATCTCTGATCACTATTTAAAAAAAAACTATTTTCACAGTTATTAAAAAATTTAATTTTCGTAAAAAACATTTAAATGCAATTAATTATTTAAATTTCATGTAAAACATTGATCATATTTATTAAGTTGTTAGTTTTTATTGTCAAACACTCAATTATCTATATTAAATATTTTTAAATTAAATAAATAATGATATATTTAAAATAAGAGTATTTATATGGTAGATTATGTCAATTCAATAAACAATTAATCTTCAAAATAACTAACTAAAAGAATTATTATTTAATATTTAAATAAAATTATAATACCTATGTAAATGTACTAAAAGTGTGAGTGAAATAACTTTCTAAATTTTCTGAATTTATCATTACTAATAGTAAATGTTGAATATTGTTTTAGAAAAATATAAAAAATTAGTATAATCCTTAAAAATATTGAAATGATATATTTTTTTTATGAAATAGTTTTTTTAAAATATAACAAATAGCAAATAGTCATTTGATTTAAAAAAATAATTATTAATATATTAATTAAAAAGTAAATATACAAAAACTAATCAATTTATTAATACACCATGTAAACTCCTAAAAAATAATACTATTATAATAACTAATAGTATTTGAGCCTATTTTTAGTTTATTATATTGTCCAGATAGAGTATGTAATATAAAATATAATTAGAAAAGTGTGTAAAAAAGTAGGGGTTGGTTCAAGAAGAATGAAGAATGGGGGAATAAATTTTGTATAGTCAGGAGAATTTGAATGCTGTGTTGGCCTCGCACATAGAAAAGATCAAGAAAGATACGAATAATATCTAATTTTAAAATAATTAAAAAAAAATTATATTTATGTGTGTGATTAAATAGTGTGTCTAAATTATTGTAGGGA
>NC_021165.2:65579456-65586041 GCF_000331145.2 Cicer arietinum | reverse complement strand
AGGGAAAATTTGCTAAAATGTGGGTAAAAGAGTTGGTGAAATGTGGGGCTAGAAGAGGTGAATTGAATAGGAAGGAACAAAGAAGACAATCACAAGGACAAGGACAAGGACGTAAATGCGCCGAAACTATTTTCTTATTTAATTTAATTTAATTTATTTATAAACAAAGAAAAAAACACAGTCCCATGCCATGTTTCTCGATATCCGTGTTCTCTTCTTCAACTTCACCCTTTATTCCTTCTTTCTTCTTCTATCTATCACCAACATGCTTCTTAGGGTTCAACTTCACTTTCATTTTTTTAAGGATTCAACTCATCTTTAAAACAACAACAATAATAATAAAAACAACAACTTTGGTTCACAGGGTGATGGTTTTGTTAGTGTTGAAAGTTGGATTGAAAAAAGAAGGAACAGTAGAAGGTGAAGGTTGTTTCTAGAAAACAAAACTTTTTCATATTCAAGACTTACCCATCATTTCCAAAAACTTGTTCTTTTTATCAAACTCTTCCATTTCTCATGCAAAGTTACAAGCTTTAATTACTAGCACCAACAATTTTCTTCTTCCTTGAAGTTTGTGTTTTGTTTTGTGAGAAGAAAAGCATGGCTATGGCTGTGGCTCAGCATAGAGAAAGTAGTAGTAGTGGTGGAAGCATTGATAAGCATCTTGATTCTGGGAAATATGTGAGGTACACTTCTGAACAAGTTGAAGCTTTGGAAAGGGTTTATTCTGAGTGTCCTAAGCCTAGTTCCATGAGAAGACAACAATTGATTCGTGAGTGTCCTATTCTTTCCAACATTGAACCAAAACAAATCAAGGTTTGGTTTCAGAATCGAAGGTACCCCTTTTAAAAACTGCCCTTCAAGTCTTTTGGTTTATACTAGTTTGTGTCAAATCAGAACTTAGATGTGTTTTTATTTTCTTTTGAATTTTGTGTAGGTGTAGAGAGAAGCAGAGAAAAGAGGCTTCAAGGCTTCAAACTGTGAACAGGAAACTTTCAGCAATGAACAAGTTGTTGATGGAGGAAAATGATCGGTTGCAGAAACAAGTTTCACAGCTTGTGTGTGAGAATGGGTTTATGAGGCAACAACTGCATACTGTAAGTGTGTGAGGAACATGTCTAATGTTATAATCTATGTAGTGAAGACATGTCTTGTGTCCAACATGTCTTAGTATGAGACACCGAAATACGTGGTTATATTCAATTACTTCAAGTTATTATTAGTGTTGTATCTAGTATATGTGTCAGTGCTACATAGGTGATAATGGATATTGTATTTTCTATGTTATCATGCAATGAAAATAAGTAAAGTTTATTTGGTGGTTTTGATCTTTGCAGCCATCAGCAGCAACTACTGATGCAAGTTGTGATTCGGTGGTTACTACTCCTCAGAATTCAAAGAGAGATGCTAATAATCCTGCTGGGTAATTTAGGGGCTCATGAAATGAACTTTTAGTGTTTTTTATTTTATTTTGTATACTAAGGTATTCTTGCGCAACTGCAGATACTAATCCCTCTATTGTGTAATCCTTTGCAGACTCCTATCAATTGCGGAGGAGACCTTGACAGAGTTCCTTTCAAAGGCTACAGGAACTGCTGTTGATTGGGTCCAGATGCCTGGGATGAAGGTCTCTTATTAGTATTCATTGCTATAAATTTTGTAATGAAATTAAGGGTCATGGCTTTTAGGAGATGATACTGTGAATTTCATTATGATACTATACTGATTCGAATATGATAGCTAAGTTTTTTCTACTAAAGTAACTTCTATTATTGATTCTTTTTTTCTCTTTGCCAGCCTGGTCCGGATTCGGTTGGGATCTTTGCTATTTCACAAAGTTGTAGTGGAGTGGCAGCTCGAGCTTGCGGTCTTGTTAGTTTAGAACCTACAAAGGTAAATTTTACTTCCAATGTGATGTTGTGGTTTGCAATTTCGATCTCATTCGGTATCATGCAAGTTGAGTTTTTCAAACTGTTTGAATTTCTGAATCCAATTTTTTTGACAGATTGCAGAGATCCTTAAAGATCGTTTGTCTTGGTTTCGTGAGTGTCGGAACCTAGAAGTTTTCACAATGTTTTCTGCTGGAAATGGAGGAACCATTGAGCTTGTTTACACACAGGTGAGCTTCAAATATAAAATTTAACATCTCGTGTCAATTTATTCATACCTGTGAGTGAATAACCTTCAAATTTGCTACAGACATATGCTCCAACGACGCTGGCTCCTGCCCGAGATTTCTGGACTCTAAGATACACTATTACTTTGGACAATGGCAGTCTTGTGGTGAGTATATTTGTCGTTTTATGCATAACTTTGGACCTCATTGTGCCGTCTTTGAGATTATTTAGCGTACTTAGCGCATGCATTTTGATTCCATTTTGTAGGTTTGTGAGAGATCCCTGTCTGGTACAGGCACTGGCCCTAATTCAGCTTCCGCCGCTCAGTTTGTAAGGGCTGATATGCTCCCTAGTGGCTACTTGATTCGACCGTGTGATGGTGGAGGGTCAATCATCCACATTGTAGACCACTTAAATCTTGAGGTTAGACAACTTAACAATGAGATCATGTATATTTTTCATTCCTTACATACATCCATATGCTTATTCTTTTCTTCTAGCCGTGGAGTGTACCAGAAGTTCTACGACCACTTTACGAATCACCGAAGGTGGTGGCTCAAAAAATGACTATTGCGGTAAAGTTCACTATTGTTAGTTCATAAAGTAGGATTTATTGCAACAAATGGTGAAGTGGTATTGATTTGGTGGCTTTTGTGACAGGCGCTTCGATATATTAGGCAAATAGCTCAGGAATCAAGTGGTGAAGTGACATATGGATTGGGTAGGCAGCCTGCTGTTTTGCGAACATTCAGCCAAAGATTGAGCAGGTAGCCACATGAAATAATTTGTTTCCTTGAAGGTCATATCTGTGTGGTTCTTGAATATCGATTTTTACAGTATCATCACTGTGAACCAATTCAGATTTCTGTTTTTTTGGTTGAGAACTGACGTAGTTTTACATTTGCAGAGGCTTCAATGACGCTGTAAATGGATTCAATGACGATGGTTGGTCTATACTGAACTGTGATGGCGCTGAGGATGTAATTATTGCTGTTAATTCAACAAAGAATTTGAGTGGCACTTCTAATCCAGCAAGTTCACTTACATTCCTTGGAGGAATTCTCTGTGCAAAAGCTTCTATGTTGCTCCAAGTGAGTCTTGAGAACTAAATGTCATAGTATTTTAACTGTGTTGGTTTTGTAGCTGATTCTTTCCCTTTTGTAACTAGCACCTACAACAAGTATTTATACTGCTTTGCTTGCAGAATGTTCCTCCTGCAGTTTTGGTTCGCTTTCTAAGAGAGCACCGTTCAGAATGGGCTGATTTCAACGTTGATGCTTATTCTGCTGCGTCACTGAAAGCGGGAAACTATGCCTATCCAGGGATGAGGCCTACAAGATTCACCGGAAATCAAATAATCATGCCTCTCGGCCATACAATTGAACACGAAGAGGTATGTTAATGTTTGCATTCCCATGCTATGCTAGATCAAAACATCTTAATCTTTGTAGTGATGTCACTACAAACATTTGTTCATTCCATCAATGTTCCTGATGAAGTTAAATCTTCACTACAGATGCTTGAAGTTATTAGGCTGGAAGGCCACTCTCTTGCTCAAGAAGATGCTTTTGTTTCTCGGGACATTCATCTCTTACAGGTAATGCCTCTGACTCTTGTTAAATCATTGAGCATTATTCCTATGCATGAATGAATATGATCAATATAGTTACGTTCTAAGTTGTTCTATGCGTATTCTTTTTGCAGATATGTAGTGGAACTGATGAAAATGCTGTCGGGACTTGCTCTGAGCTCATATTCGCTCCAATTGACGAAATGTTCCCAGATGATGCTCCATTGGTGCCTTCTGGTTTCCGCATCATCCCGTTGGATTCAAAACCAGTTGAGTTTGGTTCCCTTGTTTTATATTCTCTCTTTTGAAGTCATTTTTCATCTCTTTTCCTGAAGTGGATGAATGTGATGATGACTTTGGAGTTCAAATATGTGAAAATATGCCTCAAATCATCTAACTAAAGTTGGTTAAGCTTTAGTGTTTGTTATAATTGAATTTGACCAAATTGGTTATGACAAAGTAGTTATAGTTAGTTAAGCTAGTTTGCTTTTGAATACTATAATGTGTTATTTTTCGTGTTTTAGGGTGATAAAAAGGATGCAGTGAATTCAAACCGGACACTGGATTTGGCATCAGGTATTGACATGAGCCCAGCAACAACTCACGGTGGTGTGGATTCATCGGCAAGTCAAAACACCCGATCGGTGTTGACTATTGCCTTTCAATTCCCTTTCGACAGCAGTATGCAAGAAAATGTTGCAATCATGGCACGTCAATATGTCCGTAGTGTGATTTCCTCTGTGCAGAGAGTTGCAATGGTTATATCTCCATCCGGTCTAAACCCAGCTGTTGGTGCAAAACTTTCGTCTGGTTCTCCGGAAGCGGTTACACTAGCTCACTGGATCTGCCAGAGTTATAGGCAAGTCTACCTATTTATCTCAAGTGTCTCTTTCTAAAAGTTGATATAAACATGCTAGTCATTGTCATCAGCTACTACACTTTATATCAAATGCATGTCTGGTGTTCGGCACGTGTTAGTGTTTGACACCGACACGACACCAATATCTCTGATTACATTTGATCACTTATATTTTCTCTTAAATTATTATATATGATAACATGTTAGTATTGCGTCTAGTGTCTGCGTCAGTCAAGTTATATTCACAATTTAATTTTCTTCTACGATGTTTTTCTAGTTGATATTTCTTTTCTGAAAAATGTCTAATGTGTTTGTATTTCCTTTTTATCAGTTACTATTTGGGGACAGACTTACTGAGATCAGATTCTCTTGTTGGTGACTTGATGCTGAAACAGCTATGGCATCACCCGGATGCTATTCTATGTTGTTCACTGAAGGTACAATCCCAATTCCATTTCTTCTTACAGTAGCATTGATAGTTCATTTTGTTAAGAAAAGAAGTTTGAAGGTTTGTAATTTCAATAACCCTTTAAAACGCCGAATTAATGTGATTTTCCTTTTGGTATTGTAGTCTCAGCCTGTGTTCGTCTTTGCAAATCAAGCCGGCCTTGACATGTTGGAAACAACTCTAGTGACTTTGCAAGACATCACATTGGATAAAATATTCGACGAGTCCGGTCGCAAAGCATTGTGCTCAGATTTTGCCAAGTTAATGCAACTGGTAATTTCCACAAGTTAACAACACAATTAAATGACCTCAATGTATAAGCGCTTAAAAAAAGTGATTCTATAATTCGCTGAACAGTTTTTTTTTAATCTCTTTAAAGAACTTGTACTAATTATAAACTTTTTGAACATTTTTTAATTGGAATTTCTTTTGTTGTGATTACGGGCGTTAGGGGTTTGCTTATCTGCCAGCTGGGATCTGCATGTCGACGATGGCGCGGCATGTTTCTTACGAACAAGCGATTGCATGGAAAGTGCTTACAGCAGAAGATAACAGTGTTCATTGCTTAGCTTTTTCTTTCATAAATTGGTCATTTGTATGAAAATGCAATTTATGTGCTCGTTTATCCTTCACATGGCTCTAAAATAGGAATCAATATTATATTTGGAGGGAAAATGATAAATTTTTGTTTGTTGATCTACTTTGTAACACAATATCAGGTTTGCATTTTAATTAGATTTAATTTATTTCTTATTAGTTTGTTTTTGTTGGAAAAAATTAGAGATAACTATCTCAATAATACGAAATATTTTTTTTCATCTATGTAGATAAATGGTCAAACATAAAATACATATCCTGAACATGTAGATAAATGGCCAAACAGAAAATACACATCCTGACATGTAAGGTTTATAAAATTATCATAAATACTAACAAATGCAACTCTTGTTGTGTTTTCATCATTTTTCTTCTCTTTGTCTTTCATCTCTTTCCTTTGATTGGTCTCTCTTAAGAAATTTATAATTTCTTTTTATGTGACATGATTTGCTTCAATGGTAGTATATCACTTCTTTTCTAGTATTTTACTTGCTTCTTGACTTGCTACGACTTTCAGAGTTGTCGCGTCTATAGAAGTGTCTAGATTGATTTCTCTCTTGTGACTTTGTAACTAATGCTTTTGACTTTGAAGAAGAACTAATAAAATCATGTTCCTTTCTTCGAGTTTCTTCGTTCAATATGTTCTCTTTAATTGTTGACATTTTCATTTTTCCACCGGGAGGTAAATTGATCAATGTAATAACAAAGATTTCTCAGTTATTAGGTAAGGAATTCAATAATAATAACGCTTGCAACTTATTATCTAATTTAATATATGTCGTTGTCAATTGATTCAATATATTTTGAAAAATACTTATACTTTGCCATTGAATCCCTATCATTGTATTTTATGTTCACTTGCTTTCGAATTTAGAATGTTTTATTTTGCACAATTTTTCGTTCATACAATTCTTTTAATTTCTTTTAAATTTAGTTAGCATCTATTTTTTAAGTTTTAACATGTCGATATACATTTGATAACTCTTAATCATTT
>NC_021165.2:65576790-65578956 GCF_000331145.2 Cicer arietinum | reverse complement strand
TTGAGTAGTAGACACCACCTTTAACCAAGGCCAATTATTGATAACTGATAAGGAATATGGTAAAATGTCAAATTGTCACATTAAATTCTATGCTCAACTGACTACTCCAATGAACCGCAATCAAGGCTCTATCAGTTATTGTAACTCAATAAAAAAGTCTAGCATCCTCTCACAAACACATACAACATCAGTTACAAAAGACAGAAAAACCTTCTCGTTTCTGCAACCTCACCCCACCAACTGAATAACCAAGTGATTGAATTCAAATGGCTAATGAGCTTAAGTGAAAGTCGAATTGATCATGAGAACACAAGTTGAACTCTGGCTAGAACCCTGACTACCAATTCAGATTACCAAGGCCCCTTTCCCTAGGAAACGGAGGGATTGGACTTAAGTGGTTAATGAGCTTCAGTGAAGGTCGAATGGATTGAGAGAACACGAGTTGAACTCTGGCTACAACCTAACTACCAACTTCGGATTATCAGGACTCCTTTCTCTAGGAAACAAAGTGTTAAGACGCTGTGAACTCAATACAAAACACACACAAAACCCGGTTCCTAAAATTTTGAAACTACACATCCAAGTTAAAACTATTTCCTCACATCAATCTCACTTTCAAGCAACAACAAAAACAGCACTAGATATTCAAAGCACACGACTATTAACCCCATTAATAAAAACAAAATATACTCAGTTTCGTAATTACAACTCAGTTGAAAACTACAAGGACATTGATGTGCATGGACTCAAGTTCAAACCCATAATTCTCCATGCCTAAAGTGTGTGAGTCTAGCTACCAGACCACTTGATAAAAAAAAACAAAATATAAATTAAATCACTTTCCCCAACTACCACAAAAAAAATACAAAAAACACAAATCTAGTGCATTTCCATTAACAAATATGAAGCATTAAAAGCTATATTCCTAAAAAAAAAACCAAGCAAATAGATTAAAACAAAAAAAAAAATTGAAAAAAGTGAAAAAAAGGTAAGAAGATTATTACATTCCTTCCTTTCCATGCTTGATAAACGCGTTTGGGTGGTGCCATGAAAAAGAAAAGAAAAAAAAACTCGTTCTCACAACATGCAAGTTCTTCTTCTTCTCATCTCACCAACACGTGTGTACGAATGAAAAACCACACGAAAAAGTTCGTTACTTTCATTCAACGATTTCACGGGTCAAAATCTGTGGTCTTCACTGTGGAACAAAAAAAAAACGATTTGGGTTTTTTCGCTGAAAATGTGATTGAAGAGAGAGAAAATTGGGTGTGATTTAAATGATGGCGATTATTTGGATTTGAAATTTTGCAGGTTTTGGTTTTAATTTTAATTTTATTTTTGGGGAAATGAGAAGAGTGAAATAAAAATAAGTGTTGAATTGAATTGAGGAAGAAAAATTATGATGAAACCTGAAAACCCTTTCTTAAGTCAAAATCTGAAATCGAAAACAAGGAAACGTAACCCAATTTTATTATTATTACTATATATCATCATTTTAATAATAATATATTCTTCCAATTTATTGTTTGAATTAGGACAATCTTTTATATTTGACGTATTTAATATTACAGTATGTTGTGAACGTAATTAGATTTTGATTTTGATACAATTAGTCAATTATAGTATTTACTTTATTGACCCAGCAGAATCAAATGATAGCGATATATATGTTTTTATAAATATTGTGACAGATATATTAAGGCCTAATTATCACTGGAGTTTAATTAGTGTGTATATCTGTAAAAGTTTTATTCAGTTGAAAAATGTCACATTATAAATAATTATAAAAAAAAGTTAAATATTATTTATGATTTAAAGTTGTAATTAATGGATTATTTATATATTTTGTGTGTGTATATAAATTAAATTTTTGTCACTGATTATACAAAACTTCCGTGTATATAAATAATAATTATACACACAAAAATATATAAAATGTTAAAAACACTTGATAACTAAATCACTAATTAAATTATATATCATTAATCAAACCTCAGGAAATAGTTTCTTGAAAATAAATATTTAAATCATTTTTTAATTCATCATATGTTATTTTCATGATACAATTAAAGAGATGCTAAAATTATTTGATTATTAGTTATTTTAAATATTTTGGAGTTTTTATTCTACTTTTTAAAATTAAGTTTATAATAAAATAAAAAAATA
>NC_021165.2:65526956-65566790 GCF_000331145.2 Cicer arietinum | reverse complement strand
CAAAATCCAAAATATACCAAAAATACATAAAAGGGTACTTTAAAATTATGGGTCTTACATTAAGTGTTTGCTTCTAACAAAACCGATAATAATAAAAAATCTCATACTCTAAGAAAAAACACTTAGAGAATATATTTCGTTCGAAAAAATAATAGTATATTAGTGTAAATATTTAAAAAAATAAGATTTAGGTGATTTTACGTGTATATGTGAGTTTTGATAATTAATATCATATTTTTGTGTGTGTTTGACTAATATTAAATGTGCACTTAATTATATTTAATTATTTCTAAAGATATCTTATTTCAATTATTTATTTTATAAATAATTATCTTGAGATAGTAGTAATATTGTGTTTGATTTTCTTAATTTTTTATACTTATTTTGTAATTGTGATTATATATATATATATATATATATATATATTACGATTTAGTAATTAACATAAAATATCGTTGTTATATCTATTTATTTTATAATATTGACTATTCTCTAATGATATATTATTATAACGTGAGTATTTTAAAAAATAAGTATAATTATAATGATTAATTTGAATATGAGAGTTTGAGTTGTTAATAATATGTATTTTTTATAGGTTAATTATTTTAATAATTTGTATTACTCTAAATTATCAAATATTAGTAATTAAATTGTGTTAAAAAAAAAAAATAAAAGTGTTAAAAAAAATAACTTTGGTAGTTGTTGGTTTTATAAAAAAAGAAAAATAAATAAAGATTAAAATGAGTTTCATGAGTCAAGCCCAAGTAAAACCTAATTAAAGAATAAAACAAAAAAAAAAAAAAATAGAGGAAGAGGCAGCTGCTCCCAAGAGAAATTGGAGGAAAAATAGAAGAAAAATTGATACCGACGATTGATGACTATCTCAGAAAATTTTCTTCGTTTATGTCCAGATTTCATTATGTTATTTTATACACTTAGTTAGTCAATTAAACACACTTTCCCAGATTTTTAACCATCTTAATTTCTCTATAAAATATTCGACTTCTCTGTTTGCCAAATTCGTTATTTTGCATTGTTCTTATTCGCTGTAAGTCAAATTTGAGTGAAACCAACGCCAAAACGACCGTGTGAAAAGTGGCTATATTATTCACTATTTGGTTTTCTGATTTATGGTAATTTTCCTTGACCGAATTTCGAATTTAGTTTTGATAGTATCTTCTCAAAATTTATTTTTGACGTTTACCCATAAACTGTTGAGTTAAATCGATTGAAGGACAAAGAGTTAAAAAACAAAGGCTATTTTCTCGTGAAATCGTATTCGTGTGTGAAAGTGTCAAAATAAGGTAAGGGGTGAGATATCGTTTGAATTCATGAGTATAATATAGTGTGAGATGAACAAAAAAACCTTATTTCCCAACGATTCATCTGGGGCTTGCTACGTATGACAGTAGCACTTTGAGAGATAAATTAATTAATATGCAAATATGAAAATTGTGAGATTAAAATATAGAATAGAAATATCTGTAAGGTGTTGATTGATTTAATTTCTTTAAATGTGTGGTATTTGATATTATTGTGATATGGGGTGTCAAATGAATTTTATGTATATGTTTGATTAGATGAGTTTATGTGATGTGATGATAAAAGATGAATGCATATTGATAATTTTATGTGATGATGATGTATGATTAATAATTGTGACGTTATAAATTTGTTGTAAGTTTACATGATGTGGTATGATTGATGATAGTGATACTATAAATTTGTGATGAGTTTATGTAATTATGATGATGTGTGATTAATAATTGTGATGATATAAATTTGTGATGAGAATATTGAAGTAACCCTATAGTTGATGATATAATGGTGATTCCAATTTGTGTTTGAGATGACGGGCTTAATGGAGTATCATAGGCCAACGAAGGGAGAACATAAATATAGAGAATTTGTGAAGTGAATATTATTTTGTCATCATATAGGTAGGGTCTGACAAGCCTAGTGATTATGGGGAAGTACAACTGAATGAACCTGATCGTGGCGGTCTGCTGTTGAGTCTTAAGACAAAATTGTTAGACCTTGGAGGTATTCGGGTTGGGAATTACTAGGTGACTTTGAGGTAGCACTCTAAACATCGAGAGCTACCATGCAGTACACGTTTTCCTCGATTGTCACGTATATGTGTCTCGAGTTGAGTTGAAGGGATCTTTGAGGACATGACCAATTTGAATTGTCCGTCCACGGGGATGGTTGCATAATATCAAACCTCCTAACCAAGTACTTCAGAGTTTGAATGGTACCACATTGTGAAGTAGAGTCTAAGCTCATGCATAACATTGCATTTTCTTGTGATTAATATGTATTGTGTGCGATAATAATTTATGAGATGATTTGATGTTATAGTGAATTGTATTGATTTTCCTTGATTTTGACTTTGACTTCATTATGTGATATTTTTCCTTGAATAATGTTTGTTTAATGATACGATTTATTTATGATCAAATGTGTGTTCTTCTTACTTATATTATACTATTAACATGATTTCAAAACCCACTTCCTTCGTTGTTTGGTTTTGACTGGCTTGCCATGCGTTTGCGAAATCCGAGTTGTTACAGGTTAATGAATCTTGAAGTTGAAGTTTGGGAGGAACCCCGCTCTGATAGATGATACCAGGAATGATGGTTGTAATTTGTATTTTATTTATTTAATTTGAAACAAATTTTTGTATGAAAATCTTATAAATACTAGTAAGTTTTTATAATTAAATAAAGTAATTATACTTAAATCAAGTTTATTAAGATTGCACTATTTTATAGGAGTAAAGAAGTTTAAATTGTTCTTTTTGATTTTTGAGAAACGTGATATCCTAAATTAAAAATAAAAGTTTTTATTTTCTTGGAAACAGATTTTTATTTATCCGCTGCAAATTTTATAGAAATATGAAATAAATTATTATATATATTATTTTGGGGTTTAGGGTGTTACACTCTATGTCTCGGTTCAGTGTTAGTCAAATATAAGTCGTGTTAATTGTGTTTTCTTGTGTATTAATTATTTTCACTATCATGTTTTTTTCTTCTCGTTGTATTATTGTGTTATGTGATGTATGCTTTTGTATAATTGTACATATTTTTGAAGTTACTAATTAATTATTTACTATCTTCTTACTCTGATTGTGCTGTGGATTCTAAGTTTCTACCTAAGTGATTAAATATAATAGGAAATTATTTGTTAAAATTTGAGTTTATTTGAATTGTTGACATGAATGAGTTAATTACTCTTTGATTGGACTTGTGTTTATAACTTTGATTATTTGCTCTTTTGTTATAGTGGATAGTTAGAAATAAATTTTTCTTTTGATTGACTGCTATATGTTTGAAAGTTAAGAATTTAATCGAGGTGATACTAATAATCAATTGATAGATCTTGCCTTTAGGGTCATTACATGATTATTAAAGTTTTGATCTTGATAATGAAGTCAATTTAAAAAGTTAGTAGTAATGTTGAAATATTAGGAAATTCATATTATTAATAATAATAATTCTTGAATATTAGTGGTGGTAGAACTTAGAAGTTAAAAAAGAAAAAAAAAACATTTTGAAGGAGTTAAAGTTGACTTATTTTGTAAAATGAAAAATAAGTTTTGTTTGAATTACTTTTTATTATTTTAAAGAAATAAAATTGAATTGAATTTTTATTGATTTATAAAATAATATTAATTCTATACTAATTTTATTTAATACTTAAAATAGCTGAAAATTTACACCATATTTTACTAAGTGTTGTTTTTAAGAAAATAAAAAAGATATATTGTTATGTTGGTTTAGAGGAGCTGAAGTGAATATTGAATAGTGAGTGTGTTGGGATATATCATTTGGAATGATTGGTTAACTAATTCTGATATTATGAATTCATTAGAGTTTAACATGTTGAAATGTTAGAGTTTTAGATTTTCAGAACTCATTAGTGATTTATAATTGTACAAAAAACAAAAAGGGGTAGCAAAACTTTTTTATTTTTTTGAAATTTTTTCTAAATTTTAGATTATAATCGATGTATTTTATGAGTAAAATATTTTTTTTAGTAGAATTGTAGTTGTTGTGTTATTATTGTCGAAATGTATATTTGAGTTTAATATGAGAAAGTGACATGTTGTTTGTACATCTTTCTTGTTATATGAATTAATCTAACAAAATAGTATGCATCATGTAGATTAGTATGTGTACCTGTGGTTGTTTAACATAGACTTCACTTATATAACCATTTAGAAAAGCACTTTGAACCTCCATTTGAAATAATGTAATGTTATTATTTGCAACCAAAGAAAGTAGGATACGAATAACTTCTAACCTAACCATTGGAGCAAATGTCTCAGTGTAATCAATGTCATCTCTTTGACTGTAGCATTATGCGACAAGTCTTTCCTTGTTTCTGACCATTTCACCTTTTTTATTTAACTGGTTTCTTAAAATCCACTTGGTTCCAATAATGTTCTTATTTGATCTAGGTACTAGATCCCAAACATCATTCCTCTTAAATTCATTTAACTCTTCTTGCATTTCAAGAATCCGTCCTTCATTTGCCAATGCTTTATCAACAGTGGTAGACTCAATTGAACAGAGTGAGCCAAACCAAGTGGTATCTTTTAATGATGATCTGATCCTCAAAGGATAGCTTGAACTTTCAATGAGATGAGATGTCTTGTACTTCTATATAGATCTTCCTTCTGACTTATCTTCACTTATTCTAACTTGATTAGATTCATCCTATGAGGATTTGTTATCTTCTTATTTGTTTGCATCTGCTTCCTCTAGTTCTAGTAAACCTGCGGTATTCTCAACATGCTTTGACTTTTTAAGGTCAAGTTGTTTGTCATATAAATCAGATAATTGAAGAATGATATAAATACAGCCAAAACATTAGTGATGTTTCTGGTGCTTTCTTTTTGTTTATGAAACCCAAACTTGTACGCTACTTCTGCTGAAGTGTTTAGAGTATGTGGATCTTCTTGTTCCTCTAAATTTTTGAGAACCTACAAAATACTTATCTAACTTTGATTTTTAAGATTAAGCTTCTTCTTATCACAATAAACATAATATCAGACAATAATTAAATTTAAAGAAAGATATCACCTATATGTTAACAGTTTCAGTTTTATTCTGAAAACCCTCTTAGTTATTTTTTTTCTTCTGGTTTTTAGATTATGAGTTTGCATATTCTCTGATTAGAGAGTATGGATGAATGGATTTGAATTCCTATCTAGGTTTGTAGTCTTGATGAATTTAATTAGAGTGTTCAAAGAAGTCTGCTAATTATGATTGTTCATTTGCCAGTTTTGTTTCTACTGAGGTATCAGGTTCCTCTGGTAATTTTAAAACTGATGGTAATTCTGATTCTTCTTGTAGTCATGGTTCTGTTGATATGTGTGATTTCTCTTCCAGTTTTGATTATGTTGATACTCCAGATTTTTATGATATTTCTGGTTCATCATATGGCTCTGGTTCTGATAGGTATTGTGCTGACCAATCCTTCTTCCACTTGAGTCAGTTTGCTTATGTATGGTAGGTCTTGGAACATAGACCTTTTTGCCTTCATTTATTGCAATCATCCATTTACCAGACACCATGACTGGTGTTTCAATTTGGTTGCTTAGAACATCTGCAACATAAACAATTTTATCCTTTGGTACATAAATCTGGTTGGGTTTTGGTTTGTTAGTTCTTAAAGGTTTCTTGTCATTCAATGTGGTTAGCATATGACAAGATATTTTAGTGTGACATTTCTTATAACAAATAGTACATAAATCATCAGAGGGAACAAACTTAGGTTCAATTACTTTTTCTTGAAATCCTATTCCTTTTTTTTATCATTCCTACTAACACCATAAATCATAGATGCATATTTGCTTTTTTCCATACCATTATCAAGAAAATTTTGAAATATTTATTCATGCTTATCAGAGTTACATGTGGTATTTTCAGTTCATGTTAAACTATAATTACTTTTGAGAGTTAGATTTTTCAGCCTTAAATTCATCAATATCAGTTTTCAGATTTGCATTTTTTGTTTTAAGTTCAGTAATATCAATTTTCAGAGTTGCATTATCTGTCTTAAGTTCAGTAATATTAGTTTTCATAGCTTCATTTTCTGTTTTAAATTTAGCACTATGACTCTTTAAAATATTAACTTTTTCAGTTAGATTTGTATTTTCTTCCACCAAGTCCCAAAGTTAGTGATCTTGTGAAATATAGAAACTTCTCAGTCTGTCTTTCCAATACTCAAAACGTTCTCCATCAAACATAGGTGGTCTGTTGATGTTTCCTCTAGCAGCTTCTTCACTGAATCCAGACATATTGAACCCTTGGATCTTTTCTCAAACACTGTAAAGTGCTCAACCATAGTTGGGTTTTCCAAAGTTGACAACTTTTTGATAATTTATAAATAAATAAAAAATAAAACTAGTTTAGTTTTGGAGACTTATATTAAGTAGAAGCAATCAGATTCAGAGATAGCAAATAATGAATGCATAAATAATTTGACACATAGTTTTATCCTGGTTCACCACTAACTTTTCTACATCCAGTCCCATCATTCAGAAAGTTTTGATCCACTAATTCAAATACCTTGAATTCAAACACAATTTTTAACATGAAAAACTTCCCTTAAATTGAGAGAATAAAAACCACGACATCTAGTCCAATAAAACCTTCCACTATTATAATTAATTGGTACACCAGAGTCTTCCTAGTAACATTAAGGAACATCAATCAACAATAGCCATCACAAAAAAAGGTGGAATCCAAACCAATAACAAAAACTCTTCCACTAAAGTGGATATTCCAAAGTAACTCTCAGAGAAGGTAAAACTACTAAGATTGTATATTAAAAGAACAAACTATGTGATACTAAAATTGTAGACCAAACAGAGCAAGTTTGTTACACACCTGTTATCACCGGAATCCAATTTTTCTTCTTCCTCTTCCTATTTTGTTATTGTTCGGCTGCCTCCTATTTCTTTTTGTTCCTTACGACATTGTTACTCTGTTTTTTCTATGGCTTTTCACCATATCTGAACCATTCTCATTCGTATGAATCTTTTTAATTAAAAATGACTTCATTTCCAGTGCATCTTGTATCCAATTATACAACACCTCAATATGCTTCGACTATGCAAGAAAATTCTTATTCTTGCTAAGATGGATCACATTTTGACTATCACAAAATAAACACAAATTTCTCTTGCTTGAGGCCTAACACATGTAGGAATTTTTGTATCCACAAGAGCTCTTTGGAAGCTTTAGTTGTTGCAATGTAATCAAATTCAATAGTGGATAAAGCAACACACTTTGTAACCTTGATTGCCAAGACACAACTCTCCTTTCAAACGTCATCATATAACCATAAGTAGATTTTATAGAACAAGATCACTTGCCATATCTGCATTTATGTAGCCATCCATCATAGGTTCACCACCTCCATTGTATAAACACACTTTGGAAGTGCCTCAGAGGTATCTTAGAATCCACTTCACTGCTTTCAAATGATATTTACCAGGATTAGAGAGAAATCGACTGGCAAATCCAACAGCATGAGCAATATTTAGCCTTGTGCATACCATAACATACATCAAACTACCAACTGCTGATGCATAAGGAACTTTCTTCATTTCTACTTTGCCATTCTCACTTGTAGGATGTAACACCCCGTTTTTCAAAGCGAGGGTATATTTTTTTTTCAAAAGGAATTAAAATAAAACAAATAATTAAATCAGGAAATGCCTTTGGATAAATAATTGAGTCATTATAATTTACAAACAGCGGAAGAGTGTCTCCAATTATAAATCCAAAACATTTACACAACAACAAATGGTACATGGAACCCCTTCAAGTAAAAAGTCAAACTGACAATATTAGTATAAGTACAGTTTTCCAAACTAAAAAATACTCCAATCCAAAAAGAAGGACACCTAGTTCCTATACATCGTCCTAATCTGATCATCCTACCAAAAAGCTATACACCCTGAGTATCTCCACGCGCCCCGTGAGATCCTCCTAATGTAACTGCAATCACGCGTTCCCATCTCCATTCCCGTCCGGAGGGTACGAACCTGTAACACCCCGTTTTTCTAAGCGAGGGTATATTTTTTTTTTTCAAAAGAAATTAAAATAAAACAAAGTAAAACAATTGAGGAAATGCTTTTGGATAAATAATTGAGTCATTATAATTTACGCAGCGGAAAAGTTTCTCCAATTATAAATCCAAAACATTTACATAACATCAATTGGTACGTGGAACCCATCCAAAGATGATATCAAACTGATAATATTTGTATAAGTACAGTTTTCCAAACTAAAATTACTCCAAACCAAAAAGAAGGACCCCTAGTCCCTATACATCATCCTAATCTGATCATCCTACCAAAAAGCTATACACCCTGAGTATCTCCACGCGCCCCGTGAGATCCTCCTAACGTAACTGCAGTCAAGCGTCCCCATCTCCATTCCTGTCCGTAGGGTACGAACCGGTAGGGCCGTCCTGACTCTCATCTGAGGGCAAAGCCCAGATTTCCACAACAGTGTAAAGGGTCACCAACCAGAAAATAACAGTTAACACATAGCAATTAAGTTTATGAATGCTCAAAACAACCTTTCAACTAAGCATGCACCTAAACAGGATTTTCAATATGCGAAAAGTTCATACAGTACATTGCCAGTGAAAATGAAGGTAAAATGTAGTTCTCGATCTCCTAATTAACACATAATAAAACAAGACATGGATAGATTCATGAGCAATTAATCATTCAACTAAAACTGAGGATTTTCACTGAGCCAATCGATTGGGCAATCGATTGGGGTGAAGATTTTTAATGAAAATAGAATCCTGGGCTGAATCAATCGATTTGGCAATCGATTGACAGGATAACGGAGCCCCTGACTTAATACCAATCGATTTCCAAATCGATTTCCTGAAGGTTTTTAGTGAAATTTTGAGCCCCTGACTTAAGAGCCAATCGATTGGGCAATCGATTTCGAAAGGTAATTTTTGAAAACTGATTACAAAATCGATTGGCTAATCGATTTTGTTCATTTGGCCAAGCCCCTGACTTCCATCCAATCGATTGGGAAATCGATTTCCCTGATCGTTTTTCCAAAAATTCATGAATTAACCTAAGTCATCCCTAATCAAGTTCACAACTTAACACTTAGCAATTTCTACGCGATTACCACGGCAATTGGGATCTCGATAACCATCATACTTACACACAATAATCAACACATAACACTTAGCATTTTCAACGCAATTAACACGTAGATTAACCAAGAAATCCCTATTCTGAATAGTCATTCGACAATGTAAACATGCTGAATTTACGGTTAAGGTCTTAGCAGGCGTGGAAACAACCAAATCAAAAGGTAAAGCAGACACAGATAACTTCAAGCGATTCACACAGTCCATAGCAATGAAGGAATGGGTTGCCCCCGAATCAAAGAGTGCAGTTAGAGTGTTACCTGCAATCTCACAATCACGCTGAATCAGATTACCAGATGGATTTCCCTCTTCAGCATTCACACAATAAATGCGTCCTCTAGCAGTAGGACGGGTAGCCCTAGCTACATTCACCACTGGTTCCACCTTTGGAGCCGTGCACTCCCTTGCCATGTGCCCCGACTTCTGACAATTGTGACAGATGGGGATGTTAGTGGTACAAGCACTAGCATAGTGTCCTTCTTTCCCACATCGGAAACATCGAAGCACTTGCCCCATTTGCCTTCCGAAATTCTGGTTCCCTGGGCGACTCGGTCCACCGTTGTTATTCTGGGGGCGATTATAAGGTTTAGCCACTTGTTTTCCCCTATTCTGATAAGTCGCCCGACTAGGGCCTCCCGAATTAAAATTCCCAACTCGGCTAGCCCTCTTGTTCTTCATATCTTCCACTTCTCTACATTTCTCTACCAGCGCTTGGAAACGTTGAATTCCCAAAGGTAAGACGGAATCTTGAATCTCATACTTCAATCCGTCTTGGAAACGATGACACATGAACGGTTCATCAATTTCTTCACGGAAGAACCTGAAATGCCTCGATAGTGATTCAAATTTAGCAGCATACTCGCCCACAGTCAGGCTCCCCTGGTGAAGTTTCAGAAAGTCGTCACCCAACTTAGTCCTGGTACTCATCGGAAAGTATTTGTCTAAAAACTTTCTTTTGAACGATTCCCAGTTCACCTCCTCGTGGGCTGCTCCCATCAACAACCTTGCACTCCTCCACCAGTATTCAGCATCCCCTAGCAACATATACGTGGCATAGCTGACCTTCACTCCAGCCTGGCAGTTAATCATATCAAAGATTTTCTCCACTTCTTGGATCCATTGATCCGCCTTCTCTGAACCCTCATCCCCCTTGAACTTAGGAGGATTGTAACGACGGAAGTCTTCCAACCCTCTTGATTCTGCAGCACGGATCTCTCTTCCCCTCTTTTCAAGATCCCGTTGAGTCTTGGCAGCGGTCTGTGCAGCGACAGAAGCAGCCATGTTGTTCATAGCCTCCGCCATTTGGTCATTCCTAGCGTTGGCTCTCGGAGCGTCATTCCTTCTGGGCGGCATGGTTTCCTATAAGAACCATCATCAAGTAGAGTTTTAACACTACTTCAAAAAATTCTAAACTAACGTCCGTCTAACAACACACAATTAAATTGGACTTGACAACTCAAGTCACCTAAACCGACACATGATCAGATAATAACTCCTAACTTATAGGTCGACCTACAATCTATAACCAAGGTTCCACAGCTCCCAAAGAAAACTAAACCTATGCTCTGATACCACAATGTAACACCCCGTTTTTCAAAGCGAGGGTATATTTTTTTTTAAAAGTAATTAAAAACGAACAAGGAAATAAATCAGGAAATGCTTTTGGATAAATAATTGAGTCATTATAATTTACAAGCAGCGGAAAAGTTTCTCCAATTACAAATCCAAAACATTTCTACATAAACATCAAATGGTACATGGAACCCATTCAAAGATGATATAAAACTGATAATATTTGTATAAGTACAGTTTTCCAAAACTAAAATACTCCAAACCAAAAAGAAGGACCCCTAGTCCCTATACATCATCCTAATCTGATCATCCTACCAAAAACTATACACCCTGAGTAATCTCCACGCGCCCCGTGAGATCCTCCTAACACAACCGCAGTCAAGCATTCCCATCTCCATCCCTGTCCGTAGGGTACGAACCAGTAGGGCCGTCCTGACTCTCATCTGAGGGCAAAGCCCAGATTTCCACAATAGTGTAAAGGGTCACCAACCAGAAAATAACAGTTAACACATAGCAATTAAGTTTTTGAATGCTCAAAACAACTTTTTAACTAAGCATGCATCTTAACAGGATTTTCCATGTGCGAAAAGTTCATACAGTACATTGCCAATGAAAATGAAGGTAAAATGCAGTTCTCGATCTCCTAATTAACACATGATAAAACAAAACATGGATAGATTCATGAGCAATTAATCATACAACTAAAAATGAGGATTTTCACTGAGCCAATCGATTGGGCAATCGATTGGGGTGAAGATTTTTAATGAAAACAGAATCCTGGGCTGAATTCAATCGATTGGTAAATCGATTGATTGGTTCCTGAGCCCCTGGTTTCGAGCCAATCGATTTCCTAATCGATTTGGTGAGGGATTCTTAATGAAAACAGAATCCTGGGCTGAATTCAATCGATTGGTAAATCGATTGATTGGTTCCTGAGCCCCTGACTTAAGGCCTAATCGATTGGGCAATCGATTTCGAAAGGGATTTTAAAAAGGCTGATTTACAAAATCGATTGGCTAATCGATTTTGTGAATTGGCCAAGTCCCTGTTTACCCATCCAATCGATTGGGAAATCGATTTCCCTGATCAGTTTTCCAAAAATTCATGAATTAACCTAAGTCATTCCTAATCAAGTTCACCACTTAACACTTAGCAATTTCTACGCGATTACTACGACACACAAAGGTTCGATAACCATCATACTCACACACAATACACAACACATAGCACTTAACACCTTCATCTCAGTTATCACGATAAATCAAAATTCGAATCACTCAATCATAAACTCAAATCAAACATGACTCGCGTGCCAGGCACCCTAATGCAATGCGTATATGCCAAAATGCATGGACTCGGAATTCCAAACCAAAACCCTCCTCGAAGGGCCGTAAATCATAATTGTACCGCCTATCGCAGGCCAAAGTACCAATTACCGAGGTGCCACCTATCACGGGTCAGCACGATTTACTAAAATGCGTAAATCATAAACGTACCACCTATCACGGGTCAGTACAGTTTACCGAGGTGTCACCTATCACGGGTCAACACGATTTACTAAAAGAAAAAGCGGGAATCGTAAATGTACCACCTATCACGGGTCAGTACAGTTACCATGGTGTCACCTATCACGGGTCAACACGATTTACTAAAATATAAATCGCAAACGTACAACCTATCACGGGTCCGTACAGTTTACCAAGGTGCCACCTATCACGGGTCAGCACAATTCACCAAAAATATAAATCGTAAATGTACCACCTATCACGGGTCAGTACAGTTACCATGGTGTCACCTATCACGGGTCAACACGAATTACTAAATAGTAAATCGTAAACGTACAACCTATCACGGGTCAGTACAGTTTACCAAGGTGTCACCTATCACGGGTCGACACAATTTACCAAATGAAATGCATGAGCATACACAGACTCCATTCACAACAATCGTTAAGCAAATGCAGATATTAAAAGATTCCCCATTTTTAATACCCATTTAACTTAAACGACTTTCAAACAACATTAATTAAATAAGTCATTAAGAGATTCCCCGTTCTTAATACCGATTTAACTTAATGATTTTCAAAACAAAACGTTAAGCAAACAGTCATATTAAGAGATTCCCCATTCTTAATATACTTTTGACTTAAACGATTTTCTCGCAAAACATTCAGTAAACGAGTCATTAAGAGATTCCCCATTCTTAATACTCATTTACCGAAACGATTTTCAAAAACGATAGTTAAGTAACCGAGACATTAAGAGATTCCCCATTCTCAACGCCCAGTTAACTTAAACATTTTCCTCAAATACACATTAAGTAAACCGAGGTATTAAAAGATTCCCCATTTTTAATACTCGTTTAACTCTAATGGTTTTCAAATTCCACAGAAACAAATTCAAACATACTTTCACATTCAAACCATAATTCACAACAACCACACCAATTAACAAACATCAAGTACGAACACACCAAATACAACGAACACAAATCACGCAACATAACACCCAGATACATCAAATTTCATTTACCACGAAACATTCATCACTATAAACAAAACCTAACTCTAAGGTTTTACCCATAACGCACTAGTTTCGTTTTTCCCCAAATCGATACATTTAACCCTAACAAATTCCTTCCCACACAACTACAGATAAGTCCCTAATGCAAGCTAGAAGTTTGGAAGGAGCCCTTACCTCAACGTTAGCTTTAACGTGCGTTTCCGGTACCGCGAGTAATTCCGGTAAAATCTCCGCTCGCAACGCCGCTTCCAAATTAGTTCACTAGCACCGTAGCGTGGTGGTGAGCAACTTTCCCTTCTATCTCTTCGAGAAATGAGGTTTGGATCTAGAAGAAACGGAGGGGTTTGTGTTTGGATCTCAAAACCGTTTTTCTTCGTTTTCGAATCAAAGAGGAAGAGTGGAGTTGCGAAAACCTTGATCTAACTCTCACCCAACCTTGGGTCACTAGCTTTGAAGAAAAGGAAGCAACGAAAACGAAAAATGGAGAAGGATGGAATTTTGGGTTTTTCTCGCGTGAGGTTCAGAGGAAGGAGATGGAAATTTGGAAATTTCCTTCCTTTCTTTTTCTTTCCTTTGTTTTTCCTTTCTTCCTTTTTCCTTCCTTCCTTTATATACTATTTTCTTTTCCTTTTCCTTCCTTCTAGTTTTCCTTTCTTTTTCCCTCCAAACAAACATATATAAATATAATAAATATAACTTAACAAATATCTCAAAATCTAGATATTTGTTAAATTACCGTTTCACCCGAAATGCATTAAATTCTCCGTACAGGATTCATCGCAGTTAAATTCAATTTATTTATCGACGAGAAATTTTAATTGGCATCAAAATATCTTTTTGATTATAAAACTCCAAAATATTATTAACTTTGGCTTAAAAGCCTCCGAGCCAAAATCCAAAATACACTAAAAATACATCAATGGTACTTTAAAATTATGGGTCTTACATTACTCCCCCCCTAAAATTAGTTTCGTCCTCGAAACTATGCATCGATAAATAACTCTGGTTAAAAATAACTCAGCATTACCTTTGACTTCGAAACCCTTTGGTTGCTCCATATAGATCTCTTGCTCTAAATCTCCATGGAGGAGTGCAATTTTCACACCAAGTTGTTCAACTTCTAGGTTCAAACTAGTTGATAATCCAAGTACAACTCGTTTAGAGGACATCTTAAGCACAAGTGAAAAATTTTCTTCAAAGACAATAGCTTTTCTCTAATTAAAACCTTTCAAAACCAATCTTGCTTTGTATCTTGGTTGAGAGATGTTCTCTTCTTCCTTTATCTTGTATACCTATTTGTTCTTGAGTTCTTTTCTGCCATTAGGCAACTTTACCAACTCAAATTGTGATTCTCATGCAAAGAATTAATCTCTTCTTGCATGACCTTCAACCATTTTTCTATGTCAACATTTGTAATAGTCTTTTGATAGTACTTTAACTCTCCACTATCATTGATAATAACATAATCACGTGGAGGATATTTTTGAGAAGGTTGACGTTCTATAGTAGATCTTTTCAACTTGGTTTTTGTTTTTGTTTCTCAACTTTATCAAAATCTTTGGAATTTGGTTTTTGTTTCTTAACTTTATCAAAATCTTCAATAGTTTGGTCTTAAAGAAATATCATATCTCGACTTTTGATAATTTTTTGTCAACTAGATCCCACAATCTACAACCAAATTCTTCAACACTGTATATGATGAACACACAATGTTTGGATTCACTATCAAGCTGGGACCTTTTATCTCTTGGAACGTGATCAAATCATCTTCAACCAAACACTCTCAGATGATGATAAGAGACATCTTTCCCTGTCTACATTCTATTTGAAACGGAAACGTTACATCAAGTGGAATAGAAGGCGAAAGATTGATCAAATCCATTGTAGTTTTTAATGCTTCACCCCCAAAAGAATTTTGATAATTTTGCATAAGAGAGCATACATCTGATTCTGTCATTAATCATACAATTCATTCTCTGTGCAAAGCCATTATGCTGAGGTGTCTTTGGAATTATTTTCTCAAGCTTGATTTCATGTTCTCTACAATGCTCTTAAAATGGATCTCTGTTTTCACCACAGTTATCTGATCAAACACATCTCAATTTTCTTCCCATTTCTCTTTCAACACTTGCATGAAAATGCTTGAAGATTCCAAGTACCTGGTCTTTAGATTTCAAACGAAATACCCACACTTTTCTAGAGTGGTCGTCAATAAAAGTAACAATACGATGCACCACCAAGAGATTTACTATCCATCATACAAACATTAGTATGAACTAAATCAAAAATATGTAGCCTCATATGAGGACTAGTATTATGAAAAGAAACTCTATGTTGTTTTCTAGGAAAACAATGAGTGCTAGTTTTTAGAGACGTGCCTTTCACAAGAAGAAAACTTTTCTTCGCAAGTATATTGAGTCCTTTCTCACTCAAGTGACCAAGGTGCATATGCCATAAATCAGAAGAGACATCTTAAATTGCATTCATTTCTTCCTTGCATAGCTTTGTAGGCATCTTATAGAGAGAAATTGAACTTTGCTCATTTGCAACAGCTAGGGTCTCTTTAGTGATTTTACATATACCACCATCAAAGTAAGTTTGATAACCCTCAATATCCAAGGCTTTCACTGAAATCAAATTGAGACAAATATTAGGAACATGTTTAACATTATTTAATTGAAGGATGCAACCAATCGCAGTTTCAACCCAAACATCTCCCATACCGATAATTTTACATACTCCTTTATCTCCTATTTTTATTGTGCCAAAATCACCAATACTGTAAAATGAGAAGAAATCGTGCATATGAATACTATGATATGATGCACCCAAATCAATAATCCAAGTTGAATTCTGACATGCACGGTTAATGGAATTATCATCACAAACAATATAGACATTACTAACATATGCAATTGTCGTTGTATCTTCATCATTTTTCTTCTCTTTGTCTTCCGACTCACTCTTTTAATTTCTCCCACATATTGTTAGCATCTATTTTAGTTTCAACATGTGGATATACACCCAGATCCAACCATTGTATTATCAAGGTCATTGTCTTTCTATTCATCATCTTCTAGTCATTTCAGATTTATCTTTGAGTTTAGTAGTCTCGCCCTCAATAGGATCATACAAATCTTTACTGTATAACATGTCTTCCATGAAATTGTTCCAAAGTGTGTAATTAAAAGAGTTGAACTTAATCATATTCAGACCTTTATTTTCTGTTGCCACTTTGTTGAGAAAAACCAAATATAATTAAAGATCATTGTCTATATAATGCGGGAAATTTTTCCCCAAATGTGCAGATAAATAGCCAAACAGAAAATACAATTTCACAGAGCAATAATAATTGACATAAAGTTAAATATGAGACAAACACAATATTTAACGTGGAAAACTCTCCTCAAATTAAGAGAATAAAAATCACGGGATCTAGTCCAGTAAAATCTTCCACTATAATAATTAATGGGTACACCAAAGTCTTCCTAGTAACACTAGGGAACATCAATCAACAATAGTCATCACCAAAAAAGGTGGAAACCAAACCAAACCAGTAACTCTTCCACTAAAGTGAGTATTTTAAAATAACTCTCAGAGAAGGTAAAGCTACTAATATTGTATATTTAAATAAAAAACTCTATGATACTAAAATCGTAGACCAAACAGAACAAGTTTGCTATATACTTGTTATCACCGGAACCCAACTTTTCTTCTTCAACTCCTTGTTTTGTTATTGTGCGGCTGCCTCTTATTTCTTTTTGTTCCTTACGACATTGTTACTTTCTTTTTTTCCTTTGGCTTTTCTTTTTAACAATTAGGGATTTAAGCACACATGGGCCAACGATTAACACCCTTATCCTTTTTTCCTTTTTTTTTTTTAATAATAACAATAATAATACTAGTAAAATTGGTGGATTTCACTTGGTGAGTGAGTCCATTCAACAATTTTGACCAAGTTGAATTAATATTGTAAATTGTTAGTGGTAGAGTGAAGTTAAGGTTGAGTTGAATGACAAATTTGAGATTCAAAATCAGTAAAAGTTTCAAATTCTTGTTTCAAGGTTAAATTGATTTTGGAAGTAAAATTAATTATATTAGAAAACCTAATCCAAATATGTCAAAAAAATTGGCTAAATTGTATTTTTGGGTCCTTTATTTTGTTAATCTCACAATTTTTGAAAAAACTGTATGAAAATCAAACATATTTTATTTGGTGATTGATCATCCACTCTTAATATTTACTCATTAGTGTAAAACACTTTCACAATGATAGTTTTGGTAGAGTTTTTCATCCAATTTATTACTACGGGAAGATAGATTCTAGAAGGTGTTTGTGTTTTTATGAGGCGGTGCCAACATTTGGGATTTTATTTTACATGAATTAAAATGTAATTGAATTTAAATTTTTTATCACTTCTACCCTAACATTAAACAGCATGGACTATGAGATTACATCTTTATCTTAATGTACCAGCTAATAAAATGAGCTGCATTGTGACCAAAAGCATGTCAATATCAAGAGTTTAAGTAAATTTAGTTTATATATGTAAATTCTCTTGCAAGGCCATGTGGGTAAACTCGGTTTGATATTTGAGTTTATCAAAATTCAAATTTATTGTTGAGTTAACTTGAAATTGATCCATAAACTTATGATTCCACAAGTTAATTTACAATCTTAAGAAAGTTTTTGCAGTCTATTTAGATTAAATTCTTATAAACGATGGATGCAAGGGATGATAGAGTGAAGTTTAAATAAAAAATTATTGAGAAAAAGCTTATCATGTTGGCATATCACGGTTGAGGTCAAGTACAATGACTCGATAGTGAAAAGTTTCGTTTATGATTATTCCACACCAATTTCTCTCAATATTGATATGTTAAAATTAGTTTGAACTAAAATCCATGAGATCAAAACATTATTTCCATTTTACACCATCCAAGATATTGGTATTAAATCAACATTAAAATCGTCATCCATGTTGAAAGCATTCCTAAGGGCATTGAAGTTGTAAATATCACCTCGCTAACCGTAACACCTCAATTTTTAGATCGTTTCTTGTGAAGTACTAAACTCTAATTTCAAAATATATTTTAAGATAATTGTTCTTTTTAGAGCATTTTTGTATGATTTATAAAATAGAAGACTTCTACTGTAAATCATTACACAACCTAAACATGTAGGAAATTAATATTTTTAAAAATCACATTACAATATTTAAATATGTCCAAAAGATAAGTCAAAAGAAAAATTAAGCTAATCAATAAGAATCCCCTAGAATAATCCTAACATAATCAATTATCCATGGGACTAACTCTAAACATGACGAGTTTGACTACTTATTTGCATCAAGTTCTTCCAAGGTCAACATCATGTAATCTGTAACACCCCGTTTTTCAAAGCGAGGGTATATATTTTTTTTTTAAAAGAATTTAAAATAAAGCAGAGAAAGAAATAAAGAAATGCCTTTGGATAAATAATTGAGTCATTATAATTTACAAGCAGCGGAAAAGTTACTCCAATTATAAATCCAAACCATTTACCCAACAACAAATGGTACATGTAACCCATCGAAAATAACATGTCAAGCTGACAATATTAGTATAGGTACAGTCTTCCATTTTAAAATAAATGCAATACAAAAGAAAGACATCTGATCCCTCTATGCCAACCTAATCTGATCATTTTACAACACAACTAAACACCCGGAGTGATCTCCACGCGCCCCGTGAGATTCTCCTAACGTAGCTGCAGTCAAGCGTTCCCATCTCCATTCCCGTCCGTAGGGTACGAATCGGTAGGATCGTCCTGACTCTCATCTGAGGGCAAAGCCCAGATTTCCACAATAATTGTAAAGGTCACCAACCGAAAATAACAGTTAACACATAACATTTAAGTTTTAAATGCTAAAAATAACTTTTCAGCTAAGCATGCACCTTATCAGGATTTTCAATATGCGAAAAGTTCATACAATGCTTTGCCAATTAAAAATGAAAGTAAAATGAAGTTCTCAATCCCCTAGTTATAACATAACAACCAAGACATGGATAGATTCATGAGCAATCAATCATACAACTAAAACTGAGGATTTTCACTGAGCCAATCGATTGGGGTGAAGGATTTTGATGAAACAGAATCCTGGGCTGAAATCAATCGATTGGGAAATCGATTGAGTGAGTACTGAGCCCCTGACTTAATACCAATCGATTTCCAAATCGATTTCCTGAAGGTTTTTAGTGAAATTTTGAACTCTGGCTTGATTCAATCGATTGGGCAATCGATTGACAGGATAGCTGAGCCCCTGACTTACAGATCCAACCATTGTATTATCAAGGCTATTGTCTTTCTATTCATCATCTTCTAGTCAACTTCATATTTATCTTTGAGTTTAGTAGTCTCGCCCTCAATAGGATCATACAAATCTTTACTGTATAACATGTCTTCCATGAAATTGTTCCAAAGTGTGTAATTAAAAGAGTTGAACTTAATCATATTCAGACCTTTATTTTCTGTTGCCACTTTGTTGAGAAAAACCAAATATAATTAAAGATCATTGTCTATATAATGCGGGAAATTTTTCCCCAAATGTGCAGATAAATAGCCAAACAGAAAATACAATTTCACAGAGCAATAATAATTGACATAAAGTTAAATATGAGACAAACACAATATTTAACGTGGAAAACTCTCCTCAAATTAAGAGAATAAAAATCACGGGACCTAGTCCAATAAAATCTTCCACTATAATAATTAATGGGTACACCAAAGTCTTCCTAGTAACACTAGGGAACATCAATCAACAATAGTCATCACCAAAAAAGGTGGAAACCAAACCAAACCAATAACTCTTCCGTTAAAGTGAGTATTTTAAAATAACTCTCAGAGAAGATAAAACTACTATGATACTAAAATCGTAGACCAAACAGAACAAGTTTGCTATATACTTGTTATCACCGGAACCCAACTTTTCTTCTTCAACTCCTTGTTTTGTTATTGTGCGGCTGCCTCTTATTTCTTTTTGTTCCTTACGACATTGTTACTTTCTTTTTTTCCTTTGGCTTTTCTTTTTAACAATTAGGGATTTAAGCACACATGGGCCAACGATTAACACCCTTATCCTTTTTTCCTTTTTTTTTTTTAATAATAACAATAATAATACTAGTAAAATTGGTGGATTTCACTTGGTGAGTGAGTCCATTCAACAATTTTGACCAAGTTGAATTAATATTGTAAATTGTTAGTGGTAGAGTGAAGTTAAGGTTGAGTTGAATGACAAATTTGAGATTCAAAATCAGTAAAAGTTTCAAATTCTTGTTTCAAGGTTAAATTGATTTTGGAAGTAAAATTAATTATATTAGAAAACCTAATCCAAATATGTCAAAAAAATTGGCTAAATTGTATTTTTGGGTCCTTTATTTTGTTAATCTCACAATTTTTGAAAAAACTGTATGAAAATCAAACATATTTTATTTGGTGATTGATCATCCACTCTTAATATTTACTCATTAGTGTAAAACACTTTCACAATGATAGTTTTGGTAGAGTTTTTCATCCAATTTATTACTACGGGAAGATAGATTCTAGAAGGTGTTTGTGTTTTTATGAGGCGGTGCCAACATTTGGGAATTTATTTTACATGGATTAAAATGTAATTGAATTTAAATTTTTTATCACTTCTACCCTAACATTAAACAGCATGGACTATGAGAGAACATCTTTATCTTAATGTACCAGCTAATAAAATGAGCTGCATTGTGACCAAAAGCATGTCAATATCAAGAGTTTAAGTAAATTTAGTTTATATATGTAAATTCTCTTGCAAGGCCATGTGGGTAAACTCGGTTTGATATTTGAGTTTATAAAAATTCAAATTTATTGTTGAGTTAACTTGAAATTGATCCATAAACTTATGATTCCACAAGTTAATTTACAATCTTAAGAAAGTTTTTGCAGTCTATTTAGATTAAATTCTTATAAACGATGGATGCAAGGGATGATAGAGTGAAGTTTAAATAAAAAATTATTGAGAAAAAGCTTATCATGTTGGCATATCACGGTTGAGGTCAAGTACAATGACTCGATAGTGAAAAGTTTCGTTTATGATTATTCCACACCAATTTCTCTCAATATTGATATGTTAAAATTAGTTTGAACTAAAATCCATGAGATCAAAACATTATTTCCATTTTACACCATCCAAGATATTGGTATTAAATCAACATTAAAATCGTCATCCATGTTGAAAGCATTCCTAAGGGCATTGAAGTTGTAAATATCACCTCGCTAACCGTAACACCTCAATTTTTAGATCGTTTCTTGTAACCTTTTCTTTTCCTTTTCCTTCCTTCTAATTTCCTTCCTTTCTATTCTCTCCAAGCAAACATATATATATTAAATATAACTTAACAAATATCTCAAAATGTCTAGATATTTGTTAAATTACCATTTCACCCGTAATGCATTAAATTCTCCGTAAAGGATTTACCGCACTTAATTTAAATTTATTTATCGACGAGTAATTCTAAACGGGGTCAAAATAACTTTTTGATCCTATACCCTCCAATTATCCATGGGACTAACTCTAAACATGACGAGTTTGACTACTTATTTGCATCAAGTTCTTCCAAGGTCAACATCATGTAATCAAAGATGACATTCAACCCAAACAAAAATAGCATATAAATAATAGAATCAAGATAATTATCACATGTTATTACATAAATGATTTGATAATAACAATGCACCACATCCTAATGCAATGACTACATGCCAATGCATATGATTATGGAATATATCTACCTCCACAACGGTCTGTGGATTCTGTACGAGCAACACCACAAATTTTAGTGAAGTTCTCTATGAACAACTCCGTCAATATCTCCACAAGGATTGTGGATCGTTCCAAGCAACACCACGAACCCCAAATTCTCAAAAGGAATGTGGTACTCATCCCAAATCCCCGTGGAGGCCTATGTATGCATGAATACATTCAGCAAATCCAATTATCATCATGTCATGTGAATTAAATCATATTATCACAACAAAACATATAAGAGCAAGACATCAACCACATATGCAACAACCATATAATACATAATATCACAATTAAAACATCAATTGCTCAAACAATCCAAACACATAGTTTTTTAGCATGGTAGTAGGTGCCCTTACCTCTTGAAGTTTTTCCTAAATTATCAGAAATTGCATGTCTTGGTCTACTAAGCTCGGACCTTCACTCACTTCGCATCATCTTAGTGCTTATGCAATTTATACTCCCAACCCTACTAGGCTTTGGGTTCATATAAAAATTAAATTCTCTAATTTAAAATTAATAAAGTAAAACAAAACACTTAGGAATTAAAACCCATTTAGTTAGTAGATAAAATTTGAAACTTGTCCTCTTTATAAATAAGATACTCATAATGGATTCATTTTTGAACAAATCTTTGTTTCAAAATTTCTTCAAGGTGTACTTGGATCATCTTTTGAAGAATTCATAGCCACAACTCTAACACTTTAAGTATGTTCATAATATTATAATTCTCGTAAAATTTAAGCACTAATTTAAGTAGGTTAATAGGCAAAGACTTGAAACTTGTCCTCCTCAGAAATTGAAGACTCGCAACTTGGTTTCTTATTTGCACAAGGCTTTGTTTCAAAGTTCTCTCATACATACCAGGCTCATCCCTAAGGAATTCATAGCCTAAAACTCTATATTTTAAGAATAGAAATCATTTTACAACTTGTATGAATATATTAACAAGAAAATATGCACACTTTAATATTTCACTACTTCTCAAATTTTTCTGCATGTTAGCATAAATTTCAATGGTTTTATTAAAATAGAAAAAAGTGTCGGCATTAAGAAAACACGTACCACTCCCTAAAAAGCTTAGGATATCTAGTTTTCAAAAATAATTTTTCACTGGTTTCAGTTTCACATTTAAGCTTTGGGTGTACAGAAAAAGCCAGTTTCTATTTTGTGAACTTGTAGTCCATTTTAAAATATAAACTAGAATATTTTGGAACCTGATATATATAATTTATTAATGTATTAATTTTGTAAATATGTATGGTTATAAGAAGAATAAATGAGATAGAAGAAATTGTTGAGTTTGTAATTAAATAAGTATTTTTACTCCTGAAATATTATGATAAAATAATGTTTTGCAAAAGTTTAATTATAAAAAATTAACAATTTTTTAGGGATGAAAAAATTATTATTAATCAAAGTATAACTAATAACCATTTTACAACCGTTTTGGGTTGAATTTAAACTTTGTCTATAATATCAAAATTTTACCATTAAACTGACACCTCATGGACATAAAATATTAACCATAGTTTAAGTAAAAATTTATATAATTGATAATCGCAGACTCTATTTTTGTTAAAGTATATAAGTTATTTGAGTAAAAAAAAAGTATACAAATTATGTAGAAATTATTAAAATTATAACATTTTTCTGCCATATTTTAAAATGGTTCGAAAATGCTGATGGCAAATAAATACATGAATAAATTCTTAAAAGAAAAAGACACCAAAATCACTTATTAAATTAACTAATTATTATTTGTGCATTACATACATGGTAAATATATATGTCGACGCAATAATAATAATAATAAAAATGTACAAAAGTTGTATATTGATTATTTTTAATATATAAATATACATTTAATATTATTTCAATGTTTTATCAATTATATTGCTAATTTTTTTAAAAATGTATTTGTTTGAATATTATTTAATTATTTTTCTTTAAAAGATTTTATGTTTGTAGTTGATTATTGGTTTTTAAGTTGTGATATTTATGTTTTTATATATATGCTTTGTGGTCAGTTAAGATGATATGTTATCATTATTTAAATATAATTAAAATATTGTGATTTATTTATCTGTAATAAATTATCAAGAGTAAACTAATATAAAATTAGGTTGGTTATAAGAGTTATGTTTATTATTGTTAGTTTTGTTATTGTGATTATTATGTTTTAATTATATACTTTGTGGTGATTTAAAATGGTTGTAACATATTAATTATTAAAATTTAATTAACATACTCTCATGTACTTAAATTTAATGAATTATCAATAGTAACTTAATATGAAATTAATTTTGTAAAAATAGTTGTGTTTTTCTTGTTAGTTTTTTAATCATAGTGATGTATGCAAAGTAGTTGGAACCAAGTTGGTTTTACATTTAGAATTTTGATATTAACAAAAGTATTTTATGAGAACAATATATTTGACTTCAAAGAGATTTGAAGAAGATTTAATATAGATTTGAAGTAGATTTGAAGAAGATTTTATCAAGATTTGAAGAAGATTTGATCAAGATTTATCTACAATAAAATATGAACAATTAATTTGAAGAATTTACAAACGCAATCTGAACAAAATACGAACATAATCAATCTGAAGAATTTACAAACTCAGTCTATACAAAATAGGAATATGATCAATTTGAAGAATTTACAAACTGAATATGAACAAAATACGAACATAATCAATCTGGAGAACTTACAATTTCAATCAATACGAAAGAGGAACATAATAAATTTGAAGAATTCAGAAACTAAATTTGAACAAGGTATTTGAATTAATTCCTCAAAAAGTCTATGGTTGTCAGGCCGTTTGGAAAAACTAACTTGGAGTGTTAGGTGCTTTGTAATTCAAGGTATTTGAATTAGTGGATTAAAACATTCTGAATGAAGGGACTTAATATAACCAAGTTAATGGTGAACTATGATAAATCCATGTGTCAAATTATTTATGCTTTCATTGGTTGCTGCCTCTGAACCCGATTGCTTCTCCTCTAAGTAAAATCGAACAAGTTTTTTTTTTTAAATTATTAAAAAGTATTAACTTTGTCAAACATAATTCAACCTCGTTCTCTTATTTGCACCTTCAATTGGCATCAAAGCTCAGTCTCAAGGCCAATCAATTTATAGTGTTTGAGAAAATACCAAAGGGTTCATCATGTCTGGATTTAGTGAAGAAGATGTTGGAGGAAACATCAACATACCACCTATATTTGATGGAGAACGTTTTGAGTACTGGAAGGACAAGCTGATAATTTTCTATATTTCACAAGATCCTGAACTTTGGGACTTGGTGGAAGATTGTTATATTGCTCTGAAGAATATTGATGGTATTGAAATTCCAAGAAAATAAATGAATGTTGATCAGAAGAAGATGTACAAGATGCATCTTAAGTCCAGAACATTCATGATAAATGCAATCACTTTCAAGGAGTTTGACAAGTGTACCAACAAGGAGACAACAAATAGTATTTATGATAGTCTGATTCTGACCTATGAAAGAAGGAATCAAGTTCAAGAAGAAAACACCAATATCCTAATAAAAAAGTATGAGTTGTTCAAGATGGAAGAAGATGAAGATATTGAAACAATGTTTTCAGATTCCAAACCCTGGTCTCAGGATTAAAGGTACTTGAGAAGAGTTATACTATTTTTGATCATGTGAAGAAAATCCCTAGGAGTATGACAAGAAAGTGGAGACCTAATATCACTACCATCATGAAGCAAATGATATGAATACTCTTAAGTTGGAAGAATTAATCATCTCTCTCAAATCACATCAAATTGAACTGAAAGAAGATGAGCCCATGAAAGAGAACGAGACTCTGGCCTTGAAATCCAAGCAGAAGGAAGTTATAAAGGTAACATCAGAGTTAAAGGATAGTGATATAGATGATCATAATTTGAACTCATAGGAAGAGAAGTATGCCTTCATATCTAGAAAAATTCAGAGGATATGGCACAACAAAAGGAAATATTTTCCTCAAAAAGATTTCAAGCAATCCAGTAGAGGAAGGAATGAAAATTTTGACAAGAAAATTGTTATTTTCTATGAAGGCAATGAACCTGGACATATCAAGTCACTCTGTCCAAAATCGGAGAAAGGGAAACACCAAAGGAAAGATTCCAGATCCAAGAAGAATAGTTTGATGGCTACATGGGATGGTTATGATGAATCCTCTAACGATGAACAAGCAGATTTGGCTCTGATGGCTCATACTAACTCTGCCTTTAGATCCAAGATATTTTGACTCTAGAATTGAATCAACAAATTTTAACTTTAAAACTGAAAACACTTAGGAAAGAAAATAAATATGTAATAGAAAAAGTTAATGTTTTAAATAATCAAAATGCTGAATTTAAAATAGAAAATCCAACTCTAGCTCAATTGGTAATGAGACTGTGTGGAGACGGTACTTAACTCCTAGGTAGCAGATTCAAATCCCACGGAAGGCAAAAAAAAATGCATTTTTAATATTGTGATGTTATGAATTTACTATTCATGATATAATTTTTTTTTATTGTTTGTATGTTATAAATTTAATACTCTTTATTTATTGATGTTATTAATTTACTACTAGTAATTTGAATTCTTTTAAATAATTATCTGTCTGTTATGAATTTAATACTTATGATTTAATAACATTATGAATTTACTATTATGATGTTGCTACTCGTGTTTTAATTTGACGTTATGTAATAATTGTTGGTACATTTATGATATTATCAATTAAGTGTCACAAATTGATTATTTTTTTAATTTTAGAATCATAAAATGATTAGTTGTATTTTGCTATAATTTGAAATTATTGTGTATTGATTTGAATTGACTTGATTTGAAAACATACAATAATTAATTGGTCTCCACTTTAATGACGTTATTAATTAGACGAATTGAATTATAATAATTATAATAATTATGAATATTCCTTAATTATTTAATTTTTGTGTTATAATTTAAATTTTTGTAACAAAGACAATGCTTTAAACCTCTAAACTATAAAAAAATTTAGAATTCCTATAATAGAAGGGAAGAGTAACACCGTAAAAAGTTGTATTAGCGGGATTCTGGCTAAGGAAAAGTTTGGTTATTAAGTGGTTCGTTGACCCATCTCTCCTTCCTAGGAACCCCTATAGTACATGAATTACCATGTGACCTAAACCTATTGTCCCCATAAAAGAAAGGAAAAGTAATACTGTAAAAAGTTGTATTAGTAGAATTCTGGCTAAGGAAAGACTTGGTTGTTAAGTGGTCCATTGACCCACCTCTCTTTCCTAGAAACCCTTCTAGTGCAGGACTTACTGTGTAACTTGAACCTACTATATATTCGTGAATAAAATACTTCCTTACGACCCTAAGGTTACAATTATATCATAGTGTCATCCTAATTAGATAATTTGTAGGAAGTATGGCTCGTCGCGCAACCCGATCAGTCCCCAAGGAGGAAGTGACATGACTGAAGCAATCCAAGCCATAAATGCAATGGCCGCTGTAATGGCCCAACAAGCTGCAGTTCAGGCTATAATCCAAGCTTAACTTAATGCGCAAAGGGACCAGAGGGAGGAAGTAGCAGTTGCAACGAGAGGACTGATTGACTTCCGTCGACAAGATTCACCAAAATTTAAAGGGGAGCATGACCCTAACAAGGCTGGCCTCTAGCTGTAGGAGATTGATAATATATTTGACATCCTCCACTACCCTGATGAAACGAAAGTGGAGTATGCCGCCTACTTACTAATTGGGGAAGCTGAATACTGGTGGTAGGGGGCGAGACAAATGATGGAAGGAAACCTCAAAGAGGTGACTTGGGAAGTCTTCAACATAAAGTTCTTGGGAAAATATTTTTCGAAGACTGCTAGGGCTGAGAAAGAAGCCAAATTCCTGAGACTATATCAAGGAAGTCTCACGGTGTCCGAGTATGCGGCAAAGTTTTAGTCCCTAGCAAAAAATTCTCGCTACTTCCGTAACTAAATGGATGAAGAGTACATGTGCGAGAGGTTTGAAAGCAGACTCAGGTCTGAGATTAAGGAGTGTGTGGGACCTCTAGAGATACGTTAGTATCAGGTGCTGGTGGAGAAATGCAAAAAGGTGGAGATCATGAAACGGGGTCGCCTGAACAGAGGTGCTATTGGTGGACCGACGAGACCTCAAGGAAATGATGACCAACAAAGTATAGGCAGACAATTTAAACAGCAAAAGCCTTATGCCCTCCGACAAGGGATTGCTAGAGATCGATCAGGCCCCCAAAACATGGGATATCAAAGGCCTCAAAATATAGCATAGATCCTAATGCGTACTGTTCGATGCTATCATTATGGACAGAAAGGATATAGGATAACTGAACGTCCTAGAAGAACCAGGATATGTTATGCCTACCAAAATTCAGGCAGTCTTGCAAAATATTGTCGGGAGAAGGACACTGCTGACCATAAGGATGTTGTCAACAACAACGATATTGCACGCCCTACTGCTCGAGGACGTGTTTATCATATTTGTGGAGAAGAAACATCATATTCCTCAGAACTTATTCAGGGTGAGTGTTTAATTGCAGGAAACATACTTTCTGCCATATATGATTTTGGAGCAACACAGCTGTTCATTTCATTAGATTAGGTGGATTCGCTCCAACTAGATTTCATTACCTTACCATTCGATTTACTGGTTACCCTCCCCTCTACTGAACCAGTAAAGTGTAATTTGGCATGCTTGCAATGCCAGCTGATTGTGTTTAAAATGAATTTTAAGATCGATTTAATTTGTATTCCTCTGAAACATCTTGGAGTAATTTTGGGAATGGATTGGTTGTCTAGTAACCATGTCATGTTAGATTGCGCCCGACGGAAGGTGATATTTTCAGATCCCGATATTTCAAAGTTCTTTTCGGCAAATAGATTGAAGTTTTCTCTGTAGGAAGGAGTTCAAAAATATATGTTTCTCAACTCCATCAGTATGAATCCAGAGGTTGTTGTCGATGAGATCCTAGTGGTAAAGGATTTCTCTAAAGTTTTCCCACAAAACGTACCAGGACTACCCCTAGTCCGCAACGTCGAATTTTCTATCGATGTTATTCCAGGTACTGGACCCATCTCTATCGCTCCTTACAGAATGGCCCCTTTAGAGCTATCAGAACTAAAGAACAAATTTGAAGACCTTATGTCTAATAAACTCATTCAGTTTAGTGTGTCACCATGGGGATGCATTTCGAAGTGACCAATGCGCCAATTATCTTCATGGATTATATGAACCATATCTTCTGTCCATTCTTGTACAAGTTTATGGAGATCTTTATTGATGACATCTTGATCTATTCTATGAGCCAAGAAGAACACGAGGAACATTTGCGCCAAGCTCTACAAGTACTTAAGAAGTAACAACTATATGTCAATCTAGGAAAATGTGAATTTTGGTTAGAAGAAGTGAAGTTCTTGGGACATGTAATTTCTAAGAAAGGGAATGTTGTCGACCCATCCAAGTTAGAAGTCGTGATGGCATGGAAACAATCGTAGACAGTCACATAAATTAGATGTTTCCTGGGTTTGGTCGGGTACTATAGGAGATTTATTGAGGGATTTGCCAAAATTTCTGCTCCATTGACACACCTTACGAAGAAGAACCAGATTTATGTGTGGACTGAGGTGTGTGAGAAAAGTTTCCAACTGATGAAGGAGAAGCTAACTACATCCCCAATGTTAGTGTTGCCTCAACCAGAAGAACCTTACGAAGTTTATTGTGATGTTTCCTATCAGGGTTTGGGTTGTGTGCTGATGTAGAACAAACGAGTAGTGACATATGCCTCTAGGAAATTGATGGTGCATGAAATTAATTATCCCACTCATGACTTGGAGTAAGTTGCAATTGTATTCACATTGAAAATTTGGAGACATTATCTATATGGGTGTAGTTTTGATGTATTCAGCGACCATAAGAGTTTGAAATACTTGTTTGATCAAAAGGAACTTAACATTAGACAAAAGAGATGGATGAAGTTCATTACAGATTATGAGTTCTTGTTGCTTTGCCATCCATGGAAGGCCAACATGGTGGCTAATGCCCTAAGCAGGAAGCGATTTCATCTCTCGTTGTAACAATGAAAGGGTTGGAGTTGTTTGAGAAGTTTTGTGACTTGGATCTTAATTTGGACTCCTCATTGGGGAAAGTGCAATGTGGAATGATCATTATAGATAGTGAGTTGATGAATGAGATTAAAGTTCTCCAAGTTACAAACATGTTGACTCAAGAGAAAAGGAAGTTAATCGAGGTCGGCAAGGCCCCTTATATGTAATGGACGTGTTTGTATACCCGGCAATACATAATTAAGGAAGATTATCTTGGATTAGGCCCATAAAATCAAGTTGAGTGTTCACCCTGGTACCACCAAAATGTATAAAGACCTTAAGCAAAAATTCTTAATCCATTATTCCACTTATTTTATGAACTACATTCACTAAGAACAAAAATTAATTGCATCAACACCAAATCAATTAAGCAATGCACTATAGAAATACCTGGTAAAGATGAAATGGAATTGCGATCGAACTTTTAGTGAAAAACACATAATAGCATCCCGTTGATGCCATAGCTATTTCAACATCAAGAGAGTCTAATCTCAGGAACTCTGTCCCCAAATAGTAATCGACAAAAAGGGAAGATAAACACATTAGATATTTTTCCAAAAAGAAATATCAACTAGAATGCTTGACGAAATTCAATACAAATACAAATAGCAATATTGATAGAAGAAAACTTATTCTGCAAATATAACTCTATACGACTGACAAAGAACCTAGACACAATATTGACACTAACATGATGTCAAATATAATAATTAATAAAAATATAACTGATTGAATGTAACTATATATATTGGTGTCGTGTTGGTGTCAAACACTAACACGCGCCAAATATCGAACAAGCCTTCCATCTAAGGTGGTGTAGCTCATGAGAATGACTAGCTTGTTTATATACTTTAGATTTGTATTTATATGATGATCGATCATGAGTGTGTTAAATGAATTTTTAATCAAACTTTTGTGATAAGTTAGTTATCTCTTAGTTTAAGCTCTTGGGTGATGTTACCAACCTTTCGGTTACTTTCGTACTATTCTACTTTTTATAAAAACCTTCTAATCTTACAACTTTCTGATGTTCATAAAATTGCAATTTGAATTTATTCAAGGTCTAATCTTGCAACTTTCTGATGTTCATAAAATTGCAATTTGAATTTATTCAAGGTGGATTGTTTGGATCTTCTTGAACTTCAGTTTCTCATTTATTTCTTTGATACTTTATTTTTCATATCATATGAGTTCTATAGCTTATCGAAGTGAATATTCTTCTTTGACTTAAATGATCTTGTAAAAATATTGAATATTCTTCTTCTTAAGTATAATTGTGATTCTTTTACTTATTCAGTGACCTTGCTCATTTGATTTATTTCTTTAAGTGGGAGGATATTGTCTTGTGTTCAAGAGAGAACATTGTGAACTTCTAGTGTTAAATATTTTGTAGTCTTTTATGAGATTGTCTCTTGAATTCCACATTATTCTTTTGTGCTTAATCTTATATAAATTTTTTGTTTTAATGAGGACACTCAAAAACACACATTTATAACAAGATATATCGGATTCTCTTAGTCATCTAATTAGAGTTTTTAATATTGAAACTTCATAAGGAATTTTGCCTCAAAAACCACAAGACTACATACTTTCTTGATGGCATATGCTACTATGTTGTTGTATCATCAACACAACAATATTTTTCTTTTATTAATTAATTAAATTAATAAAGAAAAACATTATTATATTGATGATTAAATAAAAAACATTATTTGAGGTACGGAAATAAGAATGATGGTGACATGTAGATAGATTACAAGTACATTTATTAGAGTAACTTCTCATTAAAAAACTAATTTTAAGTATTTCACATTTTTAATACAAATTTTTTTGGAAATAAAATTTCAAAAAATCTACAAAATACCTTGAAATAACCAATTCTTTTAAGTAACTTTTCAAGAGTTATTTTAAAAAAATATATTTATTTTATTATATTCAAATCTCTAAAAATTATTATCTAACACATTTATTATTCATTAAAAATAAATTGAAAATAAATTATTACTTAAAATGGTAATTACAATAGATATAAAAATCGAGAATTCAAATAATTAATGTTAGTTCTTAATTTAGTTTCCACTTGATTTAATTAAAGGAATCTTTGACCAAATATATTAAAAACCATCCGAATAATATTTTTTTTGTTAAAAAGTCTTTTACAATTACTTCTCAATTAAGCTTTTAAAGGAGACTTATCAACTAAGTTAGTCAACTAAGTTAGAAAATAATATTTTATGACGGTCGTATAATGTTAATAAAAGAGGGCCAATAAACTCAAATCTATATGCAAATCAACAATACCTTGATAACCCTAAACTCAAAATCTCAAGTTCTCAGCAGCTTGAGACATCGCTTCTTCTTTCTCCCTCGCTGCGGGAATTCTTTTCTCATTCCTCAAATCTTTCTCAGCTTTTTAAGCCGATTTCAGTTTCAATTTATTGAGGTATTTGATTCTATCACTAATGCTACTTTCTCGTTAGTTTGTGATATTAATCTTAATACGTTTCAATTCGATTTTCTGCTTCACTTGATTTTGTGTTTGTTTAGAGTCAGAGATTTAAATTAAAGCTGATTTTAAATTTTCTTAAGATTTTGAAAAATATATTCTTAAATTCAATTTTCTGGTTCACTTGATTAAATGAAATATATTGATAAATTTACAACTAAAATCATCACGTGTATTTGATTAAATATTTTGTTATTGAAGAAAATCATTTATGTCTTACTAAATAATTTATGTTATCCATATAGACAAGAGCGGAGCTTTGTTGGAACGGCCACAAAAAAAAAAATTAAACAAAAAAATTATAAGTAAAATGACTAAAATAGCCTTGATAAAACTCAAATTACAACAATACCTTCTGATTCGATTTTCTCTTTCTTCCTCTCGTTCCTCTCTTCCTCTTCTGGATTTAGATTCACGAATCACCGACAAACGCGCGGCCGCCTCACTCTGCCTCCAGTCCAGATCGCTCCTCTGCTCGCTGCGGGCCTGCGGCCGCCTCTGCCTGACTGCCTCTGTGGCCGTTCGTCGCTCACTGTTCGCCGCAATCTTATCTGTCTCCAGATCGCGTTGCTGCTTTGTTCAAAAGGTTCGATTTCTATTTTGTTATTGCTGATTGTTGTTAGTTAGTGTTGATTTTTGTTAGTTAGTGTTGATTTTTGTTAGTTAGTTTTGATTTGGAATTCTGTTAGTTTGAATCGTGCTCCTTTGTTAGTTAGTTTTGTTAGTCCAAAGTTTTTTAAATGTAAATGAAGACCAAACCTTAGCCCAAGAAATGCCAATACAGGCCAAAACAAACATAATAAAATTTTGATCACAGGCTCATAGCACTGACCTGATTTCTAGTTTATATTGAAATACGTACAACAGTTACATGTTTGAGCAATTCTCTATTTTTATCATTTGTAATCTACGGTTGTAAGTTCTTCAAATCGAATTCATATTTTGTTTGACAATCTTTTTTTTAATGCAAAACAAACAAGTTGTTGGTCGGTGGTTTGAATTAAGAGTTAAATAATTGGAAGTCTTGGGTTTAAATGTGTGTGGAGAAAATATATTAACATAATAATTCATTATTAACTTTGGTCATTTCAAAAATAAAAATAAAAATGCAACACCATCAATTTTGTTATTATATAATATTTGTTTCGATACACCAAAATAATCTTATTCTTCGGATTATTCTCGCTGCAATTCCCAACTCCCAGAAGGTGCAATTTTAAACCCTAGTTTTGTAATTTGGGTTGTATTTGTGCTGTCCTGTAATTGTTTTTTTGTTGATATATTGTTACTGTGCTCTTTTATTATGTGAACATTTGAACTTTAGGTAGATGAGAAAGAGAGAAATGTTGAATGCACGAAGAAGAAAGTGACAGAATCCAAGAACTGATTTGTATTGATTTATCTTTTTAGAAATTTAATCTGTTTTGATGATAGCTATTTATACAGTTGAGCTTCTATCTGTTTGCAGAAGATTGTGCAGGCTCCTTGCTCATTGTCCCTTGCTAATTGAGTGTAGCAACAAGTGACTTCAAACCATTCCCATCATCTTTGAATTAGGAACTCCTAACTGGTAGAGATGGAAAAAGATGCGAGTGTGACAAAAGAAAAGGTTAGAAACTACATATGCGACGATCTTGCATTTTATATTCTATCAAAATTGCCTCTAAAATCTTTGAAGCGGTTTGGATGCGTACGTAAATCATGGATTCTCTTATTTGAAAACCATCATTTCATGAGCATCTTTCGCAACAATTTAATCTCTTATGATCATTCGTACTACGATGATACGTCTCTTCTCCTACAGCTTACTAATAGAGATTTGTGTTCATTTTCTGGAGATAATTTTGGAGATAATTTTGACGATGTAATCATAGATCTTCCAGATCCGTTTAAAGATGAGCACCCTTCTATTAGGGTTTTGGATTCTGGTAGCATTACCGGAATTCTTTGTCTCTACACTGGTGATCTAAGATATGCATTATGGAATCCAACAACAGAGGAATTCAAGATCATCCCTCAACTCCCTCGTGAGTTTGATTCACCTTATATTACAGAAGAGGTTATTCCACTTGGATTTGGTTTTGACCAAGTTAGAAATGATTTTAAGTTGATTACGAATGTACTATTTTGTCTTCAATATGAAGATATAGATTACCCAGAATTTAGTTGCGAGTACCGAATATATAACCTTAAAAGTAACTCTTGGAGAAAAATTGACAAAGATGTCGGTTTTATATCATCATTTTATACTCAGACTTGTCAACGATTGTACATGAACGGAATGTGTCATTGGTGGGTTTTTTCGCATGATGGAAGAGACATAACATCGTTTGACTTGGTCACCGAGGAGATTATCACAACACATATACCTCTAGAAATACATCCAGAAGTGAATGATGATTTTAATGTTGCTTATATACCATTATCCTTAATGGTGTTAAATGGGTCTATTGGTTTCATCTCAGGGCCTTTAGATAACACTACTTTTAACATATACATTTTGGGAGAAATTGGAGCAAAAGAATCATGGACTAAACTTTTTACTATTGGGCCATTGTCTGATATTAGACTTTCTATTGGAGCAGGGAAGAAAGGTGATTTATTTTTTCAGAAAGAAGATGGTGATATAGTTCGGTTTAATTTAACCACCCAATTGATTGAGGAGCTTGACATTGAAGGAGATAATTATAGTATATTAATTTATAAGAAAAGTTTTCAATCATTAATTTGATTTCAACCATAAGATTTATGAATGTGGGTATTAAGATTTAACAATCTTTTGATAGTTGTATTTTATGTATTACATTAATTAATAAATGAAAAATATACATTATGTATATTGATTATTTAAATTATCTAATGTATTTATTCTATTTTATAATATAAATAAATATATGTTTTTATGCACAGCTCGAGAAGGATGGAATTGTTTTTTCATGAGTCTTTGGAAATTAAAGATATTGCTAAAACAATTCAATCTCACCATATTGCTTTAGGAATTGTTATTTATAAAATTATTACCATGGTGATTATGAATAGACTTAAACTTCGTTTAGATTATATTATTTAACCTAAATTGAAATATTTTTGGGAATTGTTTCGTCCTCACTCAGTCAGTCATATTGATCATTCATATTTGATCATTGATAATTTTTCTTTTCTCGTTATCTTTTTGTAAATTGTATGGAGTAGGTCTCATATTATCGCTCATGTAGAAGTTAACTATTGGAAACTTATGTGTGCAATAGATCGGGATCACAAATTTCTCACACGCTCTTTGTTAATGATCTTCATCTATTAACAAAGGTCTCTATTAAATAAGCTCATTGTATCATAAATTGTTTAGATACTTTTTCCGAAGTGTTTGAACAAAAAAATTAGAGTAACTTCTCATAAAAAATTAATTTTAAGTATTTCACATTTTTAATACAAATTTTTTGAAAATAAAATTTCAAAAAATCTACATAATGTTTTGAAATAATCAATTCTTTTAAGTAACTTGTCAAGAATTATTTTTAAAAAAATATTAATTTTTGTTATGTTCAAATATCTAAAATACTGAATGCTAAAATAATCATTTAATCTATAATAACTAAAATAACTTATACTATTTTGTAATATTTTTTCATAAAAATTATTTTTAAAAATAGAAAGTTAAAATCCTATTTATTTAATATATAACAAACGAATTTTAAGTAACCTCTCATAAAGGTCCGTTTATTAGAGTAACTTCTCATAAAAATTAATTTTAAGTATTTCACATTTTTAATACAAATTTTTTTAAAAATTAAATTTCGAAAAATTCTACAAAATGCCTTGAAATTATCATTTCTTAAGTAATTTTTCAAGAGTTATATTTAAAAAAATATTAATTTTTATTATGTTCAAATCCCTAAAAATTAATATCTAAAACTCAAAATAATCGTTTAATATATAATAATTAAAAAATGTGTTCAAAATAACTTATACTATTTTGTAATAAATTTTCATAAAAATAATTTAAAAAAATAGAAAGTTAAAATCCTATTTATTTAATATATATCAAACGAATTTTAAGTAACTTTTCATAAAGGTCCTTTTATTAGAATAACTTCTCATGAAAAAATAATTTTAAGTATTTTATATTTTTAATACCAATTCTTTTGAAAATAAAATTTCAAAAAATAGACAAAATGCCTTGAAATAATCAATTTTTTAAAGAAACTTTTCAAGAACTACTTTTTAAAAAATATTAATTTTTATTATGTTCAAATCTCTAAAAATTGATATATGAAATATTGAATGTCAAAATAATCTTTTAATCTATAATAACTAAAAAATGAGTTCAAAATAACTTATACTATTTTATAATAAATTTTCATAAAAATTATTTTTAAAAATAGAAAGTTAAAATCCTATTTATTTAATATATAACAAATGAATCATATAGATAAAACATTTACTATTCAGATTATCATAGATGTGGAGTGACATGACTTTATTGTATATTTAACTGATTAGATATTGTTTTTTCTTATTTGAGTAATATATCCTACCTTTTAAAAAAACAACTAACAAGAAAAGCATTTAAGATAAATTATATATTTTGACAAAACAAGCAAAAATAAATTGAAAATGAATTATTACTTAAAATGGTAATTAAGATAAATATGAAAATCGAGAATCCAAATAATTGAGGTTACTTCTTTAGTTTTCACTTTATTTTTTAACGTTAAAATATATAATTTTTCTCATACAAGAGATATTATCCAAGGGATCTTTTTTCTCATTTTTTTTAAATTGTATGGAGTAGCTCTCGCATGTTATCGCTGACCATGTGAAAGTTAAATATTGAAAACCAATGTGTGCAGTAAATCGGGACCACAAATTTCTCATTTGCTCTTTGTTAATGATTTTCATCTATATACGAAGGTCTCTATTGAACAAGATCATTGCATCATAAATTGTTTGGATATGTTTTCCGATGCATTTGAACAATAAGAATTACATGTAAAAAATTGAAATCTTTTTCTCTAAAAATGTTGACCAACAACTTAGGAATGGTATCTTGCAACACACGACATATATTTTTGTTATCAATGTGGGTAGATATCTAGGGGACAATATTAATTTGAGGAGATATATTAGATTAAAGTTCAATCATATTATTTGTAAAATTTAGAGTTAGTTGAGTGGTTGGAAGCATTAATGTCTTAGCATGGTTGGTAGATTTACCTTGTCAAGTGTTTAGTTCCATTCTATATTTGTCTAACAATTCAACGATTCAATGTTAGTGTTGCCCCAACCAGAAGAGCCTTACAAAGTTTATTGTGATGTTTCGTATCAGGGTTTGGGTTGTGTGTTGATGCAGAACAAACGAGTAGTGGTCTATGCCTCAAGGCAATTGAAGGTGCACGAAATTAATTATCCCACTCATGACTTGGAGTTAGCTGCAATTGTATTCACATTGAAAATTTGGAGACATTATCTATATGGGTGTAGTTTTTAAGTATTTAGCGACCGTACGAGTTTGAAATACTTGTTTGATCAAAAGGAACTTAACATTAGACAAAGGAGATGGATGAAGTTCATTACAGATTATGAGTTCACGTTGCATTGCCATCTAGGGAAGGCCAACGTGGTGGCTAATGTCCTAAGCAGGAAGCGATTTTATCTCTCGTTTGTAACAATGAAGGGGTTGGAGTTGTTTGAGAAGTTTCGTGACTTGGATCTTAATTTGGATTCCCCATTGGAGAAAGTGCATTGTGGAATGATCATTATAGATAGTGAATTGATGAATGAGATTAAAGTTCTCCAAGTTACAAACATGTTGACTCAAGAGAAAAGGAAGTTGATCGAGGTCGGCAAGGCCCCTGAGATGTAATGGACGTGTTTGTATACCCAACAATACAAAATTAAAGAAGACTATCTTGGATGAGGCCCATAAAATCAAGTTGAGTGTTCGCCTGGTACCACCAAAATGTATAAAGACCTTAAGCAAAAGTTTTGGTGGCCGGGAATGAAGAAACATGTAGCAGAATATGAGGCTTCATGTTTGACTTGTCAGAAAGATAAGGTAGAGCATTAGAAACTAGGGGGACTACTAAGGTCATTAGATGTACTAGTATGGAAATAGGACAATATATATATGGATTTTGCGGTAGCATTGCCTGAAACTCAACGTAAGTTTGACTCCATTTGGGTGATTGTCGACAGGTTGACCAAATTTGCCAATTTCATACCTGTGAGGACTACCTATGATGCGAATAAGCTTGTAGAGGCGGTACTTATCTCCCAGGTATCGGGTTCGAATCCCACGGAAGACAAATACTCACCATTTCCACTAGGTGGATATGGGGCGAGAAGGTCGTGAGGTAGCATTGCCGATAACGGTAATGATCGAGATGTTACATAAATTCATAACCTCATTAAATTGTAACGTCTTCTAAATTTATTATTTAAAAATAATTATTAACCTATCAATATTATTCAATATTAAATCTATATATATATATATATATATATATATATGAGTTTGGGGTTTGAGGCTTGGTTTGACCCAACCCACTTGAATGAGAAGAAATTTGGGTTATGTGTTTGGTTTTTATGAAGGTTAAGAAAAAAAAAAGGACAAAAAGAGTGACATTTTATCACTCTTATTATTCATTAAGGCCCAACAATATCTAATAATAAACAATATCTTAGTCTACAATTTATGTATATTCACTAATAATAAACAAAAAAAGAATATTGAAACCTTAGCCATCATCACCTTCACACCTCTTTTTCTTCGTGTATCCAAAGATTGGAACTTCTTCTCTTTGTGAACAACTTCATGGGGTTTAAAACTTTGTACTAGGAAGAAAAGCGGTCAAGATAAGAGCTTTTCCCCACACAAATTATAGTTAGGTTGTTGGTTGAATGACATGAAATTAATAATCGTGACTTATATTTTAAAAGGAATAAATGTAAACTAATGAATTGAAATAATAAAACCTCAATTTTTGTTGAGATTGAATTGTAATATATGACTTCTATGTAGTAAAATATGCAATCTTATGTTATATGTGATAAAATTATAGTTTTATGATGAATATGAAATAAA
>NC_021165.2:65514588-65526456 GCF_000331145.2 Cicer arietinum | reverse complement strand
AATCTCTGCTGCAAGTAAAATGTGCTGACCGTAGATGGGGACTGGGAGTTGTGTTTAGTGTGCAACCTAAATTTTTGTTGGTTTCATATTGTATCATAGGGCAGAATTAGCTTCAGCTGTAATTGTGATTCTATGCCATCATTTTTTTTTTTAATATTTAATGATTCTTTTTGCCATTTTCTGTCTTATGGGTAGCAGTGTTCACATCCAAAATAATTCAAATAAAAATTGCAAAATAATCAGAAAATAAAAAGCCGCACCAACCATAATATATTGATCATTTTGCAATAATCGCTCGGATTTGGTAGTTTTAGTATTAAATTTGTTTTAGTATTTAATCTTGTTCTTTAATATTTATTAGTTTAATTTGTTTTTACTTATTGGATATTTCAAACATAATTTATTATTTTACTTTGTAGTTTCAGCCACCAAACTACCATTTTTTTTTAATAAGGGATTGAAGTGTTGAAAAGGTGTACGTTCCTATCATCAACATAACATTTGTTTTTTCAAATGGTTAAAGTTAGTATTTGAGACGATATTATCAATTAACTTTTTTACTCTCATCTTATTACCTAAATCAGTCTATTTCCTCCGAAATTAATTATAAACATCTCTTTATAGGTTAACTGTTGTACTATTTTTCACCACTTTTTTATTCCTATGAAAAAGGTGTGCAAATTCTTTTTTAGAGGTTTTTGAATCATTCGAACAATCTAAAAAGTTCCAAGAAGAATAAATCCAATAATTTTAAAATTTTTGAAATTCTGATTTTTTTACCATTCCAAAGTTTTAAAATCTAAAATTTTCAAAACTTAAAATTTTAAAACATTCTAAGGTTTGGAAATTTTCGAAATGTAACTATTTTGAAAATTTAATTTTTAAAAAATTCGAGACTTTGAAATTTTCAAATATATCAGTTTTAAAAATTTGAAATTTTCGAAACTATCAACTTCGAAGCTTATTTTAAATAATTAAAAATATAAAATTGTCTTTTAATGTGTTTTAAGGATGGTAGGTACAACTGGGGGTGCCAGATAGAAAACTTTTTTTTATATTTTTTATTTCGACAAATTATTCGTATAGATCTATTGGAACATATCATGATATATTTATTTATTCTTTCTAATTAGGCATGACAATATAACCTACATATAAGTATGTGTCCAAATCTATTTTCACTTTGATGGAGAAAACACGTTTTGACAGTGGCTGCAGTTTTCTCCAAAATTCAAATTTTGAAGTAGAGTTTTAGGGTCCAACAAATTAAAAGTAAAGATAGCAAAAATACAATGAAGAGTCTCTTCAATCCACATACAATTCAGACAATAAAGAGCATATCTAGTTAGATGATGAGGAGTTTGGTTGGTCTCACGCCTAACATGTAAAAAATTTAAACTATGAAAACAAACATTAAAATTAATACAATCTCCAATAATATAACAAATATAGAAAGAGATTGTTGATTAGCATTCCATGTCATGACCATATATTTGAGACATTCCGATATAAGATTCAAGAAAAATATATCTTTAACAAATTTTAAATCATTATGCATAGCTAAAACTTCTGCTACCTCTTGAATCTGGTAATGAAATGACTTATCAACAACTAGCAGCAACTATTACATCATCAACATCTCTCACTACAACACCAATACCCCATTTATCCTCATCTATCAGACGTAATGCATCAACATTAAATTTATAACAACCACTAAATAGGGGTGTCCAACGAACATCAGATATAGACAAATTGGAACCTCCATTTAGCGCCTCCAACAACACTACACTAGCACTAAGAAAATTAACAATAGATCTATGTGTCTTTTGAACAATGGTAACCACATCAACATTAGTCCCCTCAAAATATTTTTTTATTTCTAGCACTCTATATTTCTTAACACAAGGCCAACATATATACAATCACATTGTCATTTCCATCAATAATATTTCTTTCCAACCACTAGTGAAATGACACATATCTGGAATCATGCTAATTAAATATCAAACCTAAAGGTAAGCAAACCAGACCTACTTTGACCAGTGACACTCTATAAAGAGATGTGAAATTGTCCCATTATGCTGTCAACAAAAAACACACAATGGATCACAACTAAATCCTATTTTAAAAAGATCATTTTTTATTGGTATTTTTGCATGAAGGATCCTCCAAGCAAAATGAGTGTGTCTTGCTCCTAGGAAAATACCTTGCTTTCAGACATTGTGAAATCAATAAATTGTTATTATGCATGACATGCCACCCTTGCTTATCGTTTATAAATAATGAATGTTAATCTTTTTCATCATAACTTTTCAAACTATTGTATGATTAATTTCATGAACTTTTGAGGTATAATCTTAAATTAGTTATAAAGTTAAGTGTACAAACTTAACAAGGATATGATGAAAATATAGCGAACTATGATAAAAAAATTATTCATTTCAAAGAGTTTATATCTACATCAAAGCATGCAAGGAGAGTTTTTTCAAGTGCAAGTATATTATTGGGTTAGATTGATGTTTGTTTGAAAGAATATTATAGTAAGCATATGTTAACAATTGTTAGAAGTGATTTTAATGATCAGATGCTGATATAATTTTTATTGTGATTGCAAAAAGAACTAGAATACATGACGTACAAAAGATAAAGGAGACCAAAATCATTCAAACAATAAATAAATGACCAAAATTATATTTAAGCCTGAGATAATTAAAGACTAAAATCAATAAGAAAAAAAAATATGCATATGATGAAGAAATATTAATCTACTTACTCTTTTTGTCTTTATACATCTATTATAATTTATTAAAACAAACCTCAATCTATTTTGTTGTCATCTCAACATTCTATTTGCCACATGCTTATATTTTTGTCACATCATAAATATTCCTATGAGTCACACTAGACATTGAGCATTGATGATGAAAAGAGTACTGAATAGCAGTTATATAATAGTTATATAGTCAATTACGTAGCAGTTAATGGCTTTCCTTTCTGTTTTGTTAGTTGCTGATGTGGCTTCACATTCAATTATGATTTTTGTTATTTCATGCACCTATATAATGGTGGTGATGAATAGCCTCAAAATAAGATGAATAAGTTTTTTTTTTCTCTCTGAGTTTTCTCTCAAACTCTGTTCCAATTCTCAGATGGTATCAGAGCGGGTAAATTCCGCTCTGCTTCCGCGATGCATGTATGATTCGTCGTTCTTTTTCAATTGATGAATTCTTGAACTGAATTTTTTTCTTGTCCTCTTTAATTTATCTCTGATCTAGGTTTTTTTTTTTCAAATCAAGAAGTTTCTTCACTCTTTCTTTTGTCTTCATTTTTTGTAATCACAATGAGAAATATAGTTGCAAATGCAAACAATCAAAACGAAAATTTCGATCAATCTCTGTGTGTATCCATATGAAAATCTGACGAGTGTAACGGTGTCGCTATCGTTGTCCAGTGACAACTATCACACATGGGAGTTGAAGATGCGAAGAGCGCTCGCGACGAACACTACTAGAAATTTCGCCTATAGTGACCGAATATTTTCAGTCACACTAGCGACCGAAATAGAGACCGTAATTTTGAATTTATGAACTAAATATTTTTTCGTCACTAAATCGGTCGCTAATGAAATTTAGAGACTGAAATAGCGACTGAATTTTAGCGACTACAATTTCAGTCGCTAATTATCACTAATAGAAAATTTTCCTTTTACACTAGCGACCAAAATAGAGACTGAAAATTTAAACCTTGAAATTAAATATCAATCTGTCACTAAATTGGTCGCTAACAAAAAGTAGAGACTGAAATAGCAACTAAATTTTAGCGACCAAAATTTTAGTCACTAACTATTTTTTATTTACATAATTTAATTTAATTTATTAATAAAAAAACGAAAAATGTGAAATAATTTTTGCATAATAATTTTTTTATTTAGAAAATGTGAAATTGTTGCTAATCCCTTCTCATTCCAACATCCGCAACTACGACGTGAAGTTAACCGGGTCTCTTAAACCGTTAAACTACAACTGTGGTGTGAACCAAAAGGTAAGGAATTTATATTCTAATTTTATGATTATGCTTCATTATTTGTGTTTTTTATTTTCTGTAATGTAATCATTTTGAATTTATTAAACTAAAGGGGGTAAAAATATTCTGCATATAAGGTGTTTGATAAAATGCTCTTTTAGTAATTTTAACTAAAATGGATAATTTGTTACTGAAAGCTTGTGATATTTGATATTGATTATAATTGTTCTCTAATGTGGCCGATAAACTTACTGAGGAGCTAATAAACTTAATTAGGATAGATTTCTATAAAAATAATAAGGTATAACTTTAATTTCAAACGCAACTGTAACTGCCCTGTTCAATTTAGTGAATTTGTTATGTAATAGCTTATGATTAATGAATTTGGGGTCATGTGGTGGGATATAGTTTTGGTCCCAGCATAAAGAGAAAAATAAAATAGCAATATGATTGGTTGAGTTAATTACTCAAGCACATGTGTCTGTAATCAAATTATGATTAACCAACAAAAGACACGGCAAAGGAAAAGGGGGTTGAGGTCAAATTAAAACTTAAATTATTATTTTTACTCTGTACACAACACACATGCAAAACTTTCTTTGCAACAAAACACCTTGGAAAAGGGAAGTTAGCTCAATAAAATTTTCTGCTCATTCTTTGTCTGTGAACCGAAGCTGCCAGCAATAACATGCACCCTTTCTTGTCATAATACATAGTTTAGTGCAGAGAAAAATAAAATAATAAATAGTAATGTCACTTGTGTGTTTGGCGAAGCAAAATGTTGTTACAAAAAAGAGGGAAAGGCTTACAAGGCAAGGCAAGAATGAGAAGTATATACTAGAGAATAAGAGAGGAAATAAGAGTTAGTTGAAAACTGATTGGATGGTGGAAGAGTATATTAATGCAAATACAGGGAGGACACATAGCACATGCAGCATAGTGACTAATGTAGAGGCATAGAGAAACATGTTTCTCATCATTTCAATGTACAATAATAAATAATAATGACACTATACAACAATATTTAAAATTACAGTTTTATAAAAACTAAAACATGTTTAACCGAAAAAAGAATAAGCTACAAAACAAGAAGATACACAAAAATGCTCACACCAACATAGAGAAGCATAAGCAGAGAGAAAGCTGTAAAGAAATGATAACAATAATTGGGAGAGGAGAATATTAAAAAGAAGAAGAAGACTATTGGAGAGTAAGGAGGGGTCCCTGTTTCTAACTTAAGAAAAAAATCCCTATACTGTTTCTCTTTGTCTACTTTCCATATGACAACAAAATTAGAATGGTGCCTCTGCATTTGCCACTTAAGAAATAAATCCCTCTACTGTTTCTCTTTGTCTACTTTCCATATGACAACAAAATTAGAATGGTGCCTCTGCATTTGCCACTTAAGAAATAAATCCCTCTACTGTTTCTCTTTGTCTACTTTCCATATGACAACAAAATTAGAATGGTGCCTCTGCATTTGCCACTTAAGAAATAAATCCCTCTACTGTTTCTCTTTGTCTACTTTCCATATGACAACAAAATTAGAATGGTGCCTCTGCATTTGCCACTTAAGAAATAAATCCCTCTACTGTTTCTCTTTGTCTACTTTCCATATGACAACAAAATTAGAATGGTGCCTCTGCATTTGCCACTTAAGAAATAAATCCCTCTACTGTTTCTCTTTGTCTACTTTCCATATGACAACAAAATTAGAATGGTGCCTCTGCATTTGCCACTTAAGAAATAAATCCCTCTACTGTTTCTCTTTGTCTACTTTCCATATGACAACAAAATTAGAATGGTGCCTCTGCATTTGCCACTTAAGAAATAAATCCCTCTACTGTTTCTCTTTGTCTACTTTCCATATGACAACAAAATTAGAATGGTGCCTCTGCATTTGCCACTTAAGAAATAAATCCCTCTACTGTTTCTCTTTGTCTACTTTCCATATGACAACAAAATTAGAATGGTGCCTCTGCATTTGCCACTTAAGAAATAAATCCCTCTACTGTTTCTCTTTGTCTACTTTCCATATGACAACAAAATTAGAATGGTGCCTCTGCATTTGCCACTTAAGAAATAAATCCCTCTACTGTTTCTCTTTGTCTACTTTCCATATGACAACAAAATTAGAATGGTGCCTCTGCATTTGCCACTTAAGAAATAAATCCCTCTACTGTTTCTCTTTGTCTACTTTCCATATGACAACAAAATTAGAATGGTGCCTCTGCATTTGCCACTTAAGAAATAAATCCCTCTACTGTTTCTCTTTGTCTACTTTCCATATGACAATATATATTGTCGCATTACGTAATGAGTGCAATTGTTCAATTTTAAATGTATTAAATGAAATGGTAATTTCTAATTTTTTGATTATTTTTTATTCTATATAGGCATTCTTGTAATTTTGGAATAGCAAAGAGGCTGAGCAATTCTCGTGTACAAGATATAAGGTTGAGTATTCAATTTTTGGAAAGGTAATTTTTTGATTATGCTTCATTCTATAACAAATAATTTTGTAATTCTAGAACATGTTAAATTGCATATTATTTATGAAAATGCTAGTGTCTACATGTGCTTAGGAAGTATGATGGTTAATTACTCAAATAGTTATAGTATATTTTATTTATTTTCTTGGTAGATGTTTAATTCTAAAAATTGTTAATTATAATGTATAGCATTTGCTTAATGATATTACAGAAAATGGATATCTGCCAATGTCGTAGTTGGATGTATAATAGGCTAAATCCTAGTCGAAAGGGGTATACTGATGAATTTCTAAACGGGTTAAACGAATTTGTGTCATTTGCAATCCAACAACCAGACATATCAAATAGAGAAATTAGATGTCCTTGTTCTGTTTGTAAAAACATTGATTTCTTAGATTTTGAAGTGGTTAAGGTTCATATTTTACGAAAAGGGTTTAAACCTGACTACTGGTATTGGACATCTCATGGAGAAAGTGATCCAGAGTTGCATGTAGAAATTAAAAGGAAACAATCTGCACAAGAGCGACATAACATTTATTTTAATAGATTTGAAAACATGGTTTATGATGCTACTGGACCACAATATCAAATGCATTGTGATGAAGAATTAGAGGAGTCCCCAAATATAGATGATCAAAAGTTCTATGATTTACTAAATGCAGCTCAGAAGCCATTGTGGCCGGGATGCAAAGATCATACTGAATTGTCTTTTGCTGCTAGATTGTTGGCAATTAAATCAGAGGGAAATATTTCTCAACGATCTTTTAATCAAACAGTGGCACTTATGAAGGAGACACATCCTCCAAATAATCTAGTTCCTAAAGATTATTATAGGACAAAGAAAATAGTTTCAAAACTTGGTCTCACTGCGGAAAAAATAGATTGTTGTGTAAATGGATGTATGTTATTCTACACTGATGAATGTAAACAATTAAAAGAATGCAAGTTTTGTAACGCACCTCGTTATGAGAAGAAAAAAATTGGTAGGGATAAATTCAAAGAGGTACCTATGAAGAGAATGCATTATTTACCGCTAATTCCCAGACTTAAGAGATTATATGCTTCGATGAGCTCAGCTCCACATATGAGATGGCATTATGAAAATAGACGAGAACCTGGAGTGATGTGTCATCCATCAGATGGAGAGGCTTGGCAACACTTTGATCAAATTTATCCCGACTTTGCTGTTGAACCGAGGAATGTAAGGTTGGGATTGTGTACTGATGGTTTTACACCATTTAATCATACTAGCTCACCTTATTCATGTTGGCCGGTAATTGTCACTCCTTACAACCTTCCTCCAAAAAAATTATTCATTTCAAAGAGTTTATATCTACATCAAAGCTTGCAAGGAGAGTTTTTTCAAGTGCAAGTATATTATTGGGTTAGATTGATGTTTGTTTGAAAGAATATTATAGTAAGCATATGTTAACAATTGTTAGAAGTGATTTTAATGATCAGATGCTGATATAATTTTTATTGTGATTGCAAAAAGAACTAAAATACATGATGTACAAAAGATAAAGGAGACCAAAATCATTCAAACAATAAATAAATGACCAAAATTATATTTAAGCCTAAGATAATTAAAAACTAAAACCAATAAGAAAAAAATATGCATATGATAAAGAAATATCAACCTACTTACTCTTTTTGTCTTTATACATCTATTATAATTTATTAAAACAAACCTCAATCTATTTTGTTGTCATCTCAGCATTCTATTTGCCACATGCTTATATTTTTGTCACATCATAAATATTCCTAGGAGTCACACTAGATATTGAGCATTGATGATGAAAAAAGTACTGAATAGCAGTTATATAATAGTTATATAGTCAATTACGTAGCAGTTAATGGCTTTCCTTTCTGTTTTGTTTAAGTTGTTGATGTGGCTTCACATTCAGTTATGATTTTTGTTATTTCATGCACCTATATAATGGTGGTGATGAATAGCCTCAAAATAAGATGAATAAGATTATTGTTTTCTCTCTGAGTTTTCTCTCAACTCTGTTCCAATTCTCAGATGGTATCAGAGCGGGTAAATTCCGCTCTGCTTCCGCGATGCATGTATAATTCGTCGTTCTTTTTCAATTGATGAATTCTTGAACTAAATTTATTTCTTGTCCTCTTCAATTTATCTCTGATCTAGGTTTTTTTTTTCAAATCAAGAAGTTTCTTCACTCTTTCTTTTTTTTCATTTTTTGTAATCACGATGAGAAAGTTAGTTGCAAATGCAAACCATCAGAATGAAAATTTCGATCAATCTCTGTGTGCATCCATATGAAAATCCGACGAGTGTAACGGTGTCGCTATCGTTGTCCGGTGACAACTATCACACATGGGAGTTGAAGATGCGAAGAGCGCTCGCGACGAAGAACAAATTTAAGTTTGTGGATGGCTCGATCCCTGTACCAAATGTAGAGGATTTGAATTATGCAGTTTTGGAAAGGTGTAATAATCTAGTGCATTCGTGGATTAAAAATTCCACACATTCTTCTATTGCAGAAAGTGTTGTGTTCATAGACAATGCGATTGACCTATGGAATGACCTAAAGGACATATTTATGCGCGGTGATAGAATCTGAGTTACTCAATTGCATCAAGAAATAGCAAATTTGAAGCAAGGTGATAACAAAGTCTTTGAGTATTTTACATAATTGAAAAAACTTTGGGAGGAGTTAGAGCAATACAGACCTATGATGCAATGTTCTTGTCCAATTGTTTGCAATTGTAATGCAATGAGAAATGCAAAATTGTTTAGATTGGAAGATAGAGTCATACAATTTCTAATAGGCTTGAATACCGAGTATCAAGTGGCTTCTTCACATGTTCTTTTAATGGAACCATTGCCTCAAGTGAACAATGTATTTTCTATGATACTACAACAAGAAAGAAAGATGAACTATGGAGTATCCTCCATTACAGTTGCTACTGTTGATGATCCAACGATATTAGTAAATTTCGTAGATGGTGGAAGGTCCTATGGTAGAGGAAGAAGTGGTGGACCTCATGGAAGAGGTAGAGAAAGTGGCAAGATTTGTACCTACTAAGGCAAAGTAGGTCATACTGTTGAAACTTGCTATAAGAAGCATGATTTTCCCCCTAATTTTAGGCGTGGCAGCAATTATGCAGCAAATTATACAGAAGTTGAGTTATGTGATGAAAAAGGAACAACTAGTTCTAGCTCAAGAGCTGAAGAAAATGGTGTGACACTCACAAAGGATCAATACCAAAGTATAATGGCATTACTAGAAAAGAACACGATTGTTGATTCCAAATGTTCAATCAATTTATGTCAATCAATTACACTTATGAGTAATATTTTACACTATTAATCATTTTTTCACATTCATGCACAATTATTCCACTTAGTGGCGAGTAATGATTCTATACGTTAAAAATTCAATTACTCATTTAATTCAATAATAAAAAAAACTACTAAACCACTTATAAGTATTGTAACAAATGCTCCTTATCAAACCATTTGCATTATCTCAATATGGTAACGGTAATAAATCGATATAATAAGAAGATTATAGCCAAAGAAAGAATATTATTTTAATCTTTAGGTAGACTTCTAACTTTAGAGTATTTTTTCACAAACAAATGATTGCATTCATAATTTAGTAATAAACAACTACTTTGTTACTTCTAATTTTTTTTGTGTATTGCAATAATTTCAAGAACAGTGACATTTGAAATCATATTAGGTTTTACAATATAATTTAAGCCAATCAATATTTTCCTATACGATATTTATTCATGTTAGTCAATCACATGCATCATATATGAGGATTGTTGTTAAAAGCTTTTTTTCTGTTAACATGTGACATAATCCAACTTTATGTTTAATAGTTTTTACAAATATTGATGTTATATCTAAATATGTCGCAACTATTATTATATTATATTTGTAAAACTTAAATTAATCGAACAATATTGATTGTCTACAATACGGTCATCTCACCTATGCCCATTTAATTGCATATTCAAATGTATGAGTGAAAGATTTTTTTTATGTCAAGTTGCAATATTGTATGTAAGTTTTACTCATGAGTCCTCTATATAACAACTATAGTTAGCTTTTTAAGAAATTTTAGTTACATATTTTTTACTATTATTATTTCTCAATACATTCAAACACACCAAAACTAAACTAATTCATATATATTGAAGATCTATATACCTTCAAGGACATGGATTCATATACACTTCTATACCTCAAAAATTCAAGATCTAAAATAAGAGTAAGCTATAAATGTTTTAGTCATAATAACATCTTTTAAGAAACCAAACAAGTCATAACATTTTATAATCATATAATTTTACAAATAATTTTTTCATTTCCAATATTTTGAAAAAAAAATATCAAATGAATTTTGCAAATAAATAAATTAATAATCATAATAAATAATTATAATATTATTAATATTATCATTTTATAAAATAAAAATATATATTTTATTTGATAGAAGATACACAAATTTATTAAAAGTTATCATAAAATACAAATATGTAAAAATTATTAAAAAATTTACTTCAAATTAATAAAATACACAAATTTATTTAAAATTATCATAAAAATGAATATATTAAAAATCATTAAAAAATATATTGAACAAAAGTTTACTATATATGTATTCTGGAAAAAAAAAATAGTAACACTCAACTTTCATCAACTAAATTATTTACTTATAATTGAATGCTATTTTTGTTTTTAAAAATTCCTTATTATAATGAAAATTTGAATGTTAAAAAATAAAGTACTACATAAAATTAAATTAGTTTTCAATAAAATTTATTTTTGTCACATATCAATATAACTACAATTCAAAATTTTCAAAAAATCAAATCTGTAATATTATACAAACAATAAATTAAAACTTTTAAATACCTAAAACTATAATTAAAATATATGTAAATCTTTAATAAATTAAATTTTAAGCATTAGTGTCCAAGTCTATATTGTGCTTAACACTAGTGTTGCATCTCATTGGTGGGAGAATTTTATTGAATAGAATTCCTAAATCTAAAAAAAAAACATCTCCTTATGATATTTTGAAGAAAAGACAATTGAACTTGTCTTATTTTTGAACTTGGAGTTGTCTGGCTTATATCATAATCTTAGATCCCAAGCGAGTTAAACTCGCCAGTAGAAGCTATGAATAGGTATTCATTGAGTATGCAGTAGACAACAAAGTGTATAGGTTTTATGACCTAAATGCAAAAGTGATCATAAGGTCAAATGACGTAGACTTATATAAAAACCAAGTCACGTTCATGTGATGAGGAGTATTGAAAACCGAAAACATGTGGATAAACTAAAAAATAAAACATAAACTCTTCC
>NC_021165.2:65508540-65514578 GCF_000331145.2 Cicer arietinum | reverse complement strand
TACGAGTTTGGTGAACAATTAGCCTAGATAAATAAAATACTACTTTCTCCTATTTTGAATATAGATCCAAAGATAATTCACGTTAAATAAAAATAGTAGATGATCTCCTTTAATTTTTTTTATGTTTGAATATTTAAGGTTAAATAAGTTTTGATTTCTGTAATTATTTTTCGTCCCTTTAAATTTTCTTCAATAATATTTTCTCAAATATTTTGTGTTATAATTTTAATCTCTATTCTTAATTCAATTTATATGTATCATCTGAATTTTGTCATGCATATTTAGAATATTATAAGAATCTCTCCCACTAAAATTTAAATTTTTTTAACGAAGAATGAACTATACATATGATAATTTAAGCTTTTACCATTTAAAAAAATCATATTTAATTCATCTTTTGGTTGTAAAAAAATTAAAATGTTTGTAAATAAAATTATGATAATGTTCTAAACATCCATACAAAAAAGCATTCATAAATTCAAAAGATACAAATAAGTTGAATTAAAAGTATGATTGAAAATTTGTTCAAGACAAAAGTAGGGACCCAAATTGTCGATAGAAAATATTTTAAGAACTATTGTTTAAAGATAAATTCTAGAAGAACTAAAAAAAATAGTATATTTGTAGAAACTAAAATCTTATTTAGCCAAAATATTTATTTAGTCTATGTGAGTACTGTGTTTTAAATTTTAGCTCATGTAAAAAAAAAATGATTTTCATCCTTGTAAATATTGGGAATATGAATTAAAATTTTCAAACAATAATAAATATTTACGTATAGATACAATGTAAGAATGAATTGATGTGTCTAGAATCTTGGAGAAGTGTGGCAAATGACAATTAATGTATGTAAGTCATAATCACATGCAAGTCATTTTTCTATCCTATGAATAAAGAGATTTGTGAAGAGGAGAAGCATCCCCAAATTGGAATGATTATAAGAAGAGTTGAAGAGTTGAAGAATCTTTATCTTAGGTGATCATGTGGAGAATTAAAGTATCTCCAACTATGTCCTGGTAAGAAGGTGTGGGTGATCATTTGTTGAGTAAAATGTTAGTGTTAACATTCCTTGTAATTTTTAGATTTAAAGAGTATTATAAAGTGATACACATATTAGATTCGGTTACAAATTATTGTAATTTTATTTGAGATGATGAATGAATTATGTTGAGATGTTTTTGTGAATATAGATAAAAGGTATCGAACAACGTAAATATTTGTGTGTTCTTTATTACTTTCTTTGTGGTTTGCTCTTGTGTGTTCATCAAAGATCCACGAGCGTATGTGTTAATAGTAGGTGTGTTCGGGTTTACTCCAATAGTAGTATCAGAGCTAATGGTTTTTGTTGGATTTTGAGTTTCAAAAACTATTTAAAATTCACAATTTATGCCACCGAAGATATTACTGGGTTGAGTCGCGGACTAGGTCGCTCTCTTTAAGACGTTTCGTGGCACTGCCCAAATTGTGCAAGGCAGACTACCAACCACGAAGTCCCCAGGATAAAACAGCCCAGATTCACTGTATCGGAGTTCCACTGCACCGTAGAAAACCGTTCTAGAATTACACCCTCAATATGGCAGTTTAAGTCACTCTCAATATGACAATTAAAGTCACTCTCAATATGGTACTATGACCATTCATAACTACGGCATAATAACCGCGCAAAAAGACAAAAACGAATGGACTACGGCATAATAACCGCTCTAAAAACAAAGTGACTACGGCATAAGAACCGCTCTATCTAAAAACAAAAGGACTACGGCATAACAACCGCTCTAAAACCGAAGGGACTACGGCATAATAACCGCTCTAAAAACCAAAGGGATTACGGCATAATAACCGCTCTAAAACCGAAGGGACTGCGGCATAATAACCGCTCTAAAACCGAAGTGATTGCGGCATAATAACCGCCCTAAAACCGAAGGGACTGCGGCATAATAACCGCTCTAAAACCAAAGGGACTACGGCATAATAACCGCTCTAAAACCGAAGGGACTGCGACATAATAACCGCTCTAAAACCATAGGGACAGAAGAAAGGGGAGAAGTGGCTCGAAAATTAGGCGAGCAGAATATAAGAGGGAGAAAAGAGAAAGTTGGGAAAAACATCCAACTTTAGTGTACTTTTCACAATAGCTTGAAACTCATTATATAGTGATGGAAGCAAAGTCACATATGTTTTCTAAACAATGTGGGACTTTAGTATGTATAGAATTGAAACTACACAAAATATGATAGTTTTTCAAAGTGGGATTTCAAAAAATATTCTTACCAATGTGGGACTTGAATTTTAAAAAACAAGTTTCTTTCCAATTAAATTTACAAGAAATATTTCTTTCCAATGTGGGACTTCAACACATTTTTAAATTCACACTATAACATACTTATGTTCCAACAATCCCCCACTTGAATTTAAAAATAAGTTTTTTCAATAGCGTCAGACGCTTCTATAAGATTGTGCATAAACAAAGGTGTCTCTCGACTTGAACCTTTGCATAGTAAGTAAGATTCAGATTCAACAAGAGTGACTCGTAGTCTTGAACTCTATCTCTGACATCAAACCCACACACAACCTTTTCATTAGGTGTATTCTCAAAAGCCCGTGCATTAATGGCCCTGCACGTGTATCCCAGTATAGTGAACGCTCTAGGAATTCTGCCTCGAAATTCTATAGGAAGCGGCCCCACTTCCACATTCACATAGGTGAGTCTATCAAGAGTACTCTTGTAGCTAGGTACTACCCCACTCCATATGAACATGCTTCTCATATAAAACATAGCATGTTCATCTCATATCACTATGACTTGTTATTACCCATTGAACCTAATTCTTGGGATCTCCAGTCTTTTAGGTCGGGTTACCATCATAAGTGACTCATTTATCTATAGGCATTAGTCCCATCCTTTTGGATGTATTTTGGACTTTCTCTCTAGCTAATCCTTTCGTCAAAGGATCAGCTAAATTTTCATCAGTGCGTACATGATCCACAATAACAGCTCCTTTCGAAAGTAATTCTCTAACAGTGCTGTGCTTACGACGTATTTGTCGTCTCTTACCGTTATAGGGTTACCATCATGAGTGACTCTATAGGCATTAGTCTCATCCTTTAGGATGTATTTATGACTTTCTCTGTAGCTAATCCTTTCGTCAAAGGATTTGCTAAATTCTCATCAGTGCATACATGATCCACTATAACAACTCATTTAAAAAATAACTTTCTAACAATGTTGTGCTTACGACGAATTTGTCGTTTCTTATCGTTGTAGTAACGATTCTCAATCTTCGCAATAGTCGCGGTACTATCGCAGTGGATCAACGCATCTGTCATAGATCTTTTCCATATAGGGATCTCAACTAGCAAACATCTCAACCAACTTGCTTCTTCACTAGTAGTAGCTAGTGCTACCATTTCAGACTTCATAGTGGACTGAGCCAATATCGTCTGTTCTTTGATTTCCAAGATACAACACCACTCGCTATATTAAAATATAGTCATCGATTGCTTTGGAGTCATCTGATAAGATGTTCCAATCAGCATCATTGTATCCTTCAAGGATAGTAGGAAATCTTCGATAATATAATCAGAGACTCATGGTCCTTTTTAAGTATCTCGTGACTCTTTCCATAGCGTGTCAATGCTCCATACTAGGTCTACTAGTAAACCTGCACAATAATCCCACGACACAGGCAATGTCGGGTCTAGTACAATCAGTGGCATACCTGATACTGCCAATGATGCTCGCGTATTCAATTTGTCTAACACCTTCCCCAGTGTAATTGAAAAGTTTCACACTTAGATCATATGGTGTGCAAGCAGGTTTATAGTCAAAGTAATTATATTTCTTTTGAAATTTTCAACATAGTGAAATTGATCCAAAGAAATTCCCTTTTCTGACCTAGTAATCTTGATTCCAAGGATTACATTTGTTTCTCTGAGGTCTTTCATATCAAAGTTGTTACACAACAATGATTTCAAAATATTTACAGCATGAATGTTTGAATCAAATATGAGTATCTCGTCTACATAGAGACATATGATAGTGCAAATGCCATTTTCAAATTTGTAGTAAATACATTTGTCACTTTCATTCACTTTAAACTCATTCCAATATAATAAAGTTATCAAACTTTTCATGCCATTTCTTTGGAGCTTATTTAAGACCATACATGGATTTATCTAACATACATACCCTGTATTCTTGTCCTTGAATTACAAAACCTTTAGGTTGCTCCATAATAGATTTCTTCTTCCGAATCACCTTTTAAAAAAGTTGTTTTAACATCCATTTGGTGTAACACCAGGTTAAGAATAGCTGCTAGTGATATGAGTATTCTAATGGATGTTATTCTAATGATCGGTGGAAAAGTCTCGAATAAATCTATATTTTCTCTTTGTCTAAAACCTTTGGCTACAAGGTGTGCCTTGTATTTATCAACAGATCCATCGGGTTTTAGTTTCTTTTCCAAAATCCATTTACAAACTATTGGTTTGCAACCAAGAGGCAAGTGTACTAAATGTCAGGTTCGGTTAGACTCTAGAGAATCCATTTCATTGTTTATAGCTTCTTGCCATAGATCCGCATCCAATGATTACAGAGCTTCTTTAAGATTTGCAGGATCCTCTTCTAGATTATAAGCCATATATTCTAGTCCATAATCTATAGCAACTCTTACTCCTTCGAGTTTCTGTTTCGTCTTGTTTGTTGCTTTCAATGGTTCTTGTCACATGAACTTGACTAAGTTCGCTGCCCCCACTATTTCATAGGAACTTGACTAGGTTTGCTGCCCCCACTATTTTTCGATTTAAAAAGGGGATTTATTTTCATAGAAGTCAACTTCATTTGACTTTATGATCACTTTTGCGTTTAGGTAATAAAACCTATACGCTTTGTTCTTTACCGCATACCCAATGAATTCTCATTCATAGGTTCTACTGGCGAGTTTAACTCGCTCGGGATCGGAGATTCTGACATAAGCCAGACCACCCCATGTTTGAAAATAAGACAAGTTCAATTGTCTTTTCTTCACTATCTCATAAGGAGATGTTTTGTTTTTAGATTTAAAAACTCTATTAAAAACATAACAAATAAACTATATTTTCCGCACACCAATGATATGAAACACAAAAGTTAAGCATACTAGCAACAACTAGTTCAATAAGAGTTCTATTCTTTTTTTTTTTTTTCAACTTTACCATTCACTTCAAGTAATTATGGTGTAGTTGTTCCATGTATAATTCCAGACAATTTATAAAACTCATTAAATAAACTAGATCATACTTGGAATCTCTTAATCTTTATATTAAATTGATTTTTCAATTTCAGCTGTAAAGATCCTTAACATGCCAAGCGTTTCACTTTTAGTTTTCATTTCTTGGTAACGTCTCATCAAGTTCACATATGTCAAAGTGTAATAAATCTAAAGACTTAGATTCTCTAACTACATATTTATGTGAACTCTTTGTTATTTTAGCTTGACTATAAAAATCACATTTTCCAAAATCATTTAACAATAACTTTAGAATTAAAACTAAGTTACTTAATTTTGAAATCAGATGTGTTCACATCACATAGTCTAGCATGTCAAAATTAAAATCACACAACATGTAAGCATAAACAGACATTTTATTGATTTCAACATTCAAACAAAAGAGACATATTAAATTTCAATGTTTAATTTAAATATGCCATGAATGACGTACCTTAATAGCTTATCTCATGAATCATCTTCTTATGGGAGTGTGCCTCCACCTCCACGAATCTATCAGCCTCCATGTGCCTCCACGGATCTGTCAGTCTCCATGTATCTGTCATCGGACATCTAATACTCTCTGATACTCTAGGTAGCAGTCACAACTTACTTAGAGTATCTCAAACATATCTCGCATTATTGCTGGAACTGTAATAGTTATACAGATCATCAACAAGTCGATTAAGAATATAATTCTTATCATTATTCTCCCATGGGTTAATTCTCCAACTGTTTTATCCTTTTCTATTTGCTTCAAACTAAAACAGTTTATCGAAATGAGAGGCAACA
>NC_021165.2:65500391-65508161 GCF_000331145.2 Cicer arietinum | reverse complement strand
CGCTCAAAAAGACAAAAACGAATGGACTACGGCATAATAACCACTCTAAAAACAAAGTGACTACGGCATAGCAACCGCTCTAAAAACAAAAGGACTACGGCATAACAACCGCTCTAAAACCGAAGGGACTACGACATAATAACCGCTCTAAAAACCAAAGAGATTACGGCATAATAACCGCTCTAAAACCGAAGGGACTACGGCATAATAACCGCTCTAAAATCGAAGTGATTGCGGCATAATAACCGCTCTAAAACCGAAGGGACTGCGGCATAATAACCGCTCTAAAACCGAAGGGACTGCGGCATAATAACCGCTCTAAAATCGAAGGGACTACGACATAATAACCGCTCTAAAACAGAAGGGACTGCGGCATAATAATCGCTCTAAAACCAAAGGGACAGAAAGAAAGGGGAGAAGTGGCTCGAAAATTAGGCGAGCATAATATAAGAGGGAGAAAAGAGAAAGTTGGGAAAAGCATCCAACTTTGGTGTACTTTTCACAATAGCTTGAAGCTCATTATATAGTGATGGAAGCAAAGTCACATATGTTTTCTAAACAATGTGGGACTTTAGTATGTATAGAATTGAAACTACACAAAATATGATAGTTTTTCAAAGTGGGATTTCAAAAAATATTCTTACCAATGTGGGACTTGAATTTTAAAAAACAAGTTTCTTTCCTATTAAATTTACAAAAAATATTTCTTTCCAATGTGGGACTTCAACACATTTTTAAATTCACACTATAACATACGTATGTTCCAACAGTTTTTTAGGATAAACCCAGAGCCATTAGCAAGAATAGATGACTAACACATACGAGTATTGGATCACAATGAAGTTACAGGTGGATTAATGTCGGACTGAGATTCTTGTATTGATAGCCTTCTTGACAATATAGAGCTTAGGTGACGTGTTCTATTGGTTGTTATTCTCGGACAGTACAAGTACGTATGAAGCGTCACTATTATTCAGTACTCATATATGAATGTCAACATCAAAACTGTTATGGAGAACACATGCAAGTTTGTTTGTTTGAAGTCAGCTTGCAAGGATTACAAGTTAAAGGATGATTATTCTTGTGTGAAGAAAAAAAATATTGTGAAGAGCATTTGCTACTCACAAGAGAACAATGAGAAGGACAAATAATGTTGACAAACGATGGAAAAAATAATTAGATGGCGGAGAAGTTTGAAAATTTTAATTAAGTGAGGATTTGTTGGGAAAATCAATTAGAATTTCAAAACAAAAATAAATATTAATGGATGCATTGTGTGGGACAATTAAAGGGATTCAATTTAAGAGGTGAATGGATGTATATATATATTTAAAACAGACCCCCGCCACCTCACCCTGAATGCCACCTCAGTCCATTTCATCCACTTGTACAAATTTTTTCAACATCAGCCAAAAATCTGACGTGGACCTCTCCTCCTTTCTCCCCTCTCAATTATCATCTCCTCATTTCTCCCCTCTCAATCATCCTCAATGCCTAATCTCTTTCAATCCCTAATATCCTAATCCTAATATCAATCCCTAATATCCTAATCTCTTTAATCCCCCTCTACCATTCCAGAGCATGCAAAATCCTCTCTCTTCTCTCTCCGCCCCAAAACTGACCCACCGCAAACCCACTGCACAACGCCACTCTTCCGTTATTAAAACCAGCGAAGACATCTCTATCTCCCCACAGGATTCACCTCTCCCTCTTCCTCCCTCTGCCGTCGCCGCCGCAACAACTCCCGCCGTCACCGAAGCTCTAATCGAAAAAACCGAGGAGCAAATCGTCACCAATTCCACATCCCCCGGTCCTTCATCCTCTTCATGTGATGACCTAATCGGAACCCTAAATTGCTCCGATCCTCGCGTTCTTATCGCTATCCAGAGATTCAACCTTCGCGCATTCAAGTCTATTTCATTCTTCGAGTATCAAACACCGGTGAACGGCTCTATTTCCGGCGAGTGCGACGTCGCGTGGCGATTCCGCAACAAGAGGGAGAAGTCGTCAACATGCATTTTCACATCCTATTGGTCGCGGTCCGCCAAACATGGACCGAGTTCCGTATCCTCGTGGTTATGAAGGACCGCATTCTCCAAGATCATGGAATTCTCAGGTTAGTAACCCTTCTCATTGTGCCTACCCTAACCCTTTGTGCATTGAAGAAGGATGTTATAACCCTTTCGGTATGTGTTTCAGGCAGTTAACAGAGGAAATTCAGGGACAACAGCTGATACATTTAATTTGCCTTCGAGAAATAGCACTCCTGGGATGTGAGTTCAGGACTTCTTTTTCCCTTTTAATGTGACCATATATTTTACTTGATATTTTATAGTGATATTGTGTTGTTATTTTCAGGAATGGAAACCAATCACAGAATCCAAATAGCTCAACCTTTGAGATCACCATCCCTCATATGTATTTGATCCATGTGTATGGGGAGAACAACAGCAACCTGAATCAAATTCAACAGGTGTGTTTGAGATTATTTTTTAGAGATTTTTTAAAAAATAACAGAGGAAATCCAGGGACATCATCTATTAAAAATAATTTGCCTTCAAGAAATAGCACTCCTGGGATGTGAGTTCATGACTTCTTTTTCCCTTTTAATGTGACCATATATTTTACTTGATATTTTATAGTGATATTGTGTGGTTATTTTCAGGAATGGAAACCAATCACAGAATCCAAATAGCTCAACCTTTGCTCCTCGGTTTTTTCGATTAAAGCTTCGGTGACGGCGGGAGTTGTTGCGGCGGCGACGGCAGAGGGAGGAAGAGGGAGAGGTGAATCCTGTGGGGAGATAGAGATGTCTTCGCCGGTTTTAATAACGGAAGAGTGGCGCTGTGCAGTGGGTTTGCGGTGGGTCAGTTTTGGGGCGGAGAGAGAAGATAGAGGATTTTGCATGCTCTAGAATGCTAGAGGGGGATTAAAGAGATTAGGATATTAGGGATTGATATTAGGATTAGGATATTAGGGATTGAAAGAGATTAGGCATTGAGGATGATTGAGAGGGGAGAAATGAGGAGATGATAATTGAGAGGGGAGAAAGGAGGAAAGGTCCACGTCAGATTTTTGGCTGATGTTGAAAAAATTTGTACAAGTGGATGAAATGGACTGATGTGGCATTCAGGGTTATATATATATATATATATAAGTATATAAAAAAATAACTTCATTAATTAAGTCTTAATTCAACTGATAAATTTCGATATTGTTAAGTTGAACATTTTGTGTTCAAATCTAAACCTCACAGTTATGTTAATTAATAATCATGAAATTTACCATATTTTTTACGATAAAAAAATTATTTAATGCATATAGTATGATAAAGTAAAACTATATCATTTTATAGATTAATAACAAACATTTTCTTGTCAATGATTTATATAGTAAACTATAATTAGTGTGTCACAATTTTTTTCAAAAATTTATCTAAAATGCATTCAATGGACACATTATTAATTAAATACATATTTCATTTTTAATTAAATGATTCATGAAAGACCATCTTTTAACTTTGATCACTGATAAACATTTGTTTCGGGTATCATATATACAATAAAATTTAATTAGTGTATTATATATTTTCCTTCTATTTTTATCTAAAAAATATTTTTAAGAGACACATTACTCATTAAATACAAAATTCTCTTTTAATTAATTCATTTGTAAAAGACTATCTCTTGACTAATTTATGAGTGACAAATATTTTTCTCGTGTTTGTTTTTACAATAAATTGTAATTAGTGTATTATTATTTTCTTCAAAATTTTGTCTAAAAGATATACAAGAGATACGCTACAAAATAAATATATATCTATTTGAACTAATTGATTCACGTAATATTATCTTTTAACTAATTGATTACTGAAAAATATGTATTTTATGTATAATTTATATAGTCAATTATAATTACTATATTATAATTTTTTAACTAATTGATCACCGCTATATATTTGTTTTTATACAATAAATTATAATTAGTGTATTATATTTTCTTTATTATTTTCATTTAAAAGATGTTTAAGAGATACACAACTAATAAAATTCATATTATTTTTTAATTAAGTGATTCTTGGAAGACTTTTTTGACTAATTGATCACTAACAAAACATTTTGTATATAACTTGTTTGGTGTCCTTATTCAAATTATTGAATCATCTTAAATATTTTTTAAATCATATTTTAATCTTAAAAATTAAGTTTTTAATAAAAAGAAAGTATAATTTTAATTATAAAAAATTTAAAATTTAAGGTATATTATAAAAATAAATAAAAAATTACAATAATTGAGAGTTATATAAACTTAGTCAATGTTAATCGTTATTATGTGCACCTACCTGTCCAACTATACCACGTACATTCAAAAATGAAGCATGCCAAAGTGTGCATACGTGAAAAGGAGAAGGAAATGGAGGCACAAAAAGAGAGGAATTATATATACTATTATAGTATTATTATTGATTCTCTTAAAATATAAGTGCAACTTTTAGGTGGTAATAATGGCTCAATTATTGAGAAATCATGCATGTCTTTGAGTAAATATTTCCAAAACTCTAACTGTCTATTGTGTTCGTGACAACCCCACTATTTTCTCATATTTATTATATGATGAAGGTTACACAAATAAATTTTAAAACGTGTGTATCACATTAAGTTTTAAGTTTGATTCGCTTCCACCAATCTATATATATTGGATGCAAACGGGTTAACCGACGAATCCCCTTCAAGATATTTTGGAATCCTTGAAGTGAATTGCACGTTCACATCAAGTTTATCGATCAATGATATTTTACGGAATAAAGTTGTTTTATTTACTCTGGTGCACAAGAGAAAAAAAGAAATGACTCAAATATTTTTTGCAGAAGTTTAATTCATGTAACATGAAAATTGTATTATATTTTCTGTCTCTAAAGTATCTCAATTTATAGAAAAACTCATCAATTCGTGAAAGAAACAACTAAAGTTATTTTCAACTAAAGTATTTCAACCACTTAACTAAGATATACATTTAAGTTATTTAATTTTACTACATTAATATAGCTATTAAAGAATTTCAAATATATTTTGGAAATTCTCATCAGATAATGAAACTAAATGTTGAATACGGAATAAATCCAGAAATCTTATTAAGAACTAACAATTATTATTCTTTTATTTTGAAGTATTTTTTTTATGCTCGCTAGTGAAAATCCATTCTTGAAATCAGTACCGATTTAAATTACAGCCTTCAACTGGAATTCATGGTTCAAAAGTCAGGCTTTCGGCTTTCTGTCTCACCGACTCGAACAACACAGAGGACAGGTACCTCTCACCAAAGCTAGGGAAAACAACCTGCACCATAACAAAATGGAAATGTCAATGAAGTAAGCCAAAAACCTTTCCTATAACATACTGACAGTGTTTTATATTCCCAATTGGTAATATTATTCAAACAAAATCAAGCTTTGAATAAATCAAAAAAACCATGGAACTTCTTTACAAGACATTAAAATATCTTTATCAAAATTGTATGAATTCAATCAACTTACAACAATAAGCTTTCCAGCATTTTCTGGTCTCTTTGCTATCTTAATGGCAGCTGCAGCCGCAGCTCCAGATGATATTCCAACCTAAAAAAATATTAAGAGTAGAGGCTCAACAAATTAATTGAAGTAATGAAAGAAAATAATACAATCAATTTCTTATTTGTTTTACAAATTCAAATATGAGTCACAAAAGAGGACTAAATAGATAACTCTTAGAGGTCTAGAACTTACAAATAGGCCTTCTTTAAGGGCAAGAAGCTTTGCAGTTTCTATTGCTTCATCACTTGATATCTGATAAATCACACATATCAGGTTTAACAAATAATAATAAATTGTCGCAAATGTCCAAAAACAAAGGCAAGAATGACGACATGATCATCATCCTTCTAAAAATTACATCCACATGACAAGTCTGTATTTAACACTTGTCGCACATCAGTTAGTATCCAATATTAAGTAAACTGGCATTTAAGAAGTTCATAATTGGCTATTTGTGCATTCCCCACAAACCTTAACAGTTAAATTATTTGAGAGAAAGTTTTTGGTAGAAAGGTTTTCTTTAGGAGTCCAATAGTAAGAGATAAAGGAAAGTTGAAATGAAAAGAAAACCTTAAGTCAACTCATTCAGATATACCTAGATATAAAATGCTCTATCTTTAAACTGAATATACATGAAGTATTATAACTATTCCAAAAACATCAAAACTTACTTGAACTACTTCATCAAGAAGACTAACATCCAATACCCCAGGAACAAAACCAGCGCCAATCCCTTGTATCTTGTGTGGACCTGGAGGTTTAAATGCCAATTTGAACATCAGCAACGCTTCAAAAGTAAGTTCTTATTTCAACTCTGAGGTCTTATTATAAAGAAAAATAATTCTATTGTAGTACTAATAAGTAACTACCAGAGGGGAAACAACAAGTGAAAGTAAACAACAACAGACACAGTTTAAAACAATAATAAAAAAGCAGAAGGAAAAATAGCATAATCCGAGTGGCTTAATGGCATAAATTTTGAATTCTTAACTTAGCATGTCATCCAAATGACACAGAGGAGAAAAGCAGTGTTAATGTGTTATAACTCACCAGGCGTTCCTCCAGACAATATTGGACTTTCAACTGGCTCCACACCATATAGCTGCATAAAAAAAAAAAAAATAGAAACAAAATGAAAAATGTGGAGGTCAGATGTGAGCATAACTACAGCTATATATCAGAACCAAATCTTCTCTACTCTCGCGAAAAAGCATATGCACATTAATTGGATTTAATTCATATACAATAAAATTCTTGGCAGATTTGTTGAGTAAAGACCTTAATTGGATTTCAAAATTATATTCCTTGCTTCTTCAGATTGAGCATGTTGTGACGAATTTTCAAATAAGCTAAATAAAATGTAGGAATCATATTTACAAAATATACTATGCACACCTTTATTTTCAACAGAGGCAGAATTCCTTTTCAAATAAAGCAATTGTTTTCTTTTAAATCTTGCAAGTCGACACCGGACAAGTTTTTCCAAGCGATCTTGATCAACCTCTACAAACATATATTACATTTCATCACTGGAAACAAATAAAACTTCATGTAGTAGGTGACTGGATTTCTATCACCAATCATGTACCCATCCCTAAACTTCTATAAGAAATACTAACTATTTTAACACAAACTCTTGAAAACTATAACAAATTCTTGACAAAATTTTCCTTATTCCAAAGTGCATTAACTAATATTGCATCCCTGTAACACTGTAAGTCAATTTCTGAAAACATTTAGATAAAATGAATAACCAAACAACACAAAAATATCTGTAAAAAGAAATAACTTTCTTGTAGCCTGTAGTAATATACTATGTATAAGAAGAAGGAAATGAGAAGTTAAAAAAAATCTAAAAGGCAAGCGTGCACCAAAATGTAAGAAGTTCCAACTAAGAAATCGTTCCTAGCTTCATGAAATGCACTTCATTTTAAATAATAAAGTGAAGCTGCATTTTGCTGAGATAAGTCAATCTTTGTAATTCTATGATCATATGCAGTAACTGTTTTTGAAAATCTGATCGTAGCAGCATATGGAGGTAGAGGTGATTCACTGATGTTGTGTTCCAAGATCTCTCAACACCTCTCTTATGTATTCCTTTTCTTGAGCATAAAAATTTAGCTATGTTGTGATTCACTGATTTCAATAAATTTTGACATAGATTTTTATTGAGCCTAAAAATCATTTTTAGCAATTGGGTA
>NC_021165.2:65493320-65497294 GCF_000331145.2 Cicer arietinum | reverse complement strand
GCGGCTGCTCCACTCCGCCGCGGTCTCATGAACTGAACTTCGTTGCCTACCCGCGCGACTTCGTTGCCTTCCCGCGCGCGAAACTGCAGACTCAAGGGGTAGTTATTCCACATAGAATAAGATACAATCACCAGCCCTTATGTAGCACCAGGTTTTGGATCATGAACAACCACGTTTGCACCAGAGATCTGACAATTAGGATACACCAAAAATCAAAACAATTTCTTGCAGACTGAGAAATGGATCAATAATAAGATATATGACAAATATGTTACATTTTTGAAGAGTTTTCATCTGTTTATTACAGATTGTTAAAAAAATGAGAACTAAAGACCACTTCAAATGAAAAGCTGTTTTGAGTAACTTCTACAAAATTATTTTTAATAGATGACTTTTTAACAAAGATTTTTATATGATAAACAACATCAAATAACTTCTACTTTTTTTTAAAAATAATCTCAAACCCACCTGTTGTATTTGATTCAGGTTGCTGTTGTTCTCCCCATACACATGGATCAAATACATATGAGGGATGGTGATCTCAAAGGTTGAGCTATTTGGATTCTGTGATTGGTTTCCATTCCTGAAAATAACAACACAATATCACTATAAAATATCAAGTAAAATATATGGTCACATTAAAAGGGAAAAAGAAGTCCTGAACTCACATCCCAAGAGTGCTATTTCTTGAAGGCAAATTATTTTTAATAGATGATTTTTTAACAAAGATTTTTATATGATAAACAACATCAAATAACTTCTACTTTTTTTAAAAAACTCTAAAAAATAATCTCAAACACACCTGTTGAATTTGATTCAGGTTGCTGTCGTTCTCCCCATACACATGGATCAAATACATATGAGGGATGGTGATCTCAAAGGTTGAGCTATTTGGATTCTGTGATTGGTTTCCATTCCTGAAAATAACAACACAATATCACTATAAAATATCAAGTAAAATATATGGTCACATTAAAAGGGAAAAAGAAGTCATGAACTCACATCCCAGTTGGGGTCCGAAGATGTATGCTCATCTGTCAAACAAGGTATTGCGTCAATACGGTCATATTCAAACGATTCATGGCTCACCGTTAGAGAAAGTGGGTCAGACGACCACACCAAATGAAATGGACATTATGTTTACTTCTTTTGTGAAAATTGATCTCAAATGTTTAAATTTATTTTAAGCATGATAGATAGAAATAGCAACAATAAAAAAATCTCGTACATACTTACTAATGAAAGTAAGTTTGAACATTTGCCTTATTGTTAATTAGTGTGGTTGCAAAAATGTTGTAACAAAACAATTTTTTTTTTAATGTGAGCAAATCTCTTGGCATATTTTTGATCCATTTAAAAAATTAGTTTTTGAAAAATACAAATATCATTAGCATAAGAATATTTTGTAAAGAGATAAAATATATTTGAATGATGTCACATTCATCTTATTTTGCGTCCATGTATGTGCTCATTCTCTCTAGTTCCAAAAAAAAATTGAAAAATTGATTTATTTCTAAGTGCAAGCTTGATCATGTTCAAATTAAAATAGGAGAATATATTTGCTACAATATTTCTTCAATGCAATATTTTCTCCACAAATTACTTGGTGGTATAGGAGAATTTGACTTTAAGTAAATTTGTTAAAATTAATGATTTATTAAGCATATAAAAAATATAATAATTATCACAATTGATCAACGTAAATTAAATATCACAATTAATATATGTACAAAATGACAATTCTTAATAAATGCAATAACTATCATACGATGATATGACATAGATGTTGGTGGTGGACTTCTAAGTGGAAAAAATGTTTGCGATTGGTTAAGTGATAATGCGACGAAAACCATGTTAAATTTTGAAGCAATCACATATCCTATTTCTGGAAGTATCATCCAATTATCCATAGTTGCATCTTGTCCAACATACACACCATGTATAAGTTGTTGAACAAATTTTTTTCCACCATATATTATCTCGTAATGAGACATGAACTTTTGAAGCTCTATCACACACTTTTGATGAATGAATGCCAAAGAGTTCTCACCCATTCCAAGTAAATCTGCAACTGCATGATATCCACAATTACCATCCTCGCCAGCGTCAATAATGTCATCTATGAATTTATGAATTTCAATTGGCAACTAATCGTTGAAGAGAAGAACTCTTGGTTGTTGAACCTTGCTGACTGATGGTCGAGGTGTAAGCTTTTTGACTGATGATCGAGGTTGTGGTACTTTATTAGATGTTACAGTGCTACATACATTTGTGCCAATGCATCGAACACTTGCATCTAAATACTCCCACCAAGACGGATCACGTTTGGTTGATTTATTTCTTTTTGATACATTACTTTTGTCTTTTTTGAGTGCACCATTTATTTTAACCTTGTCAACAGATGGACACATCGACGTAGTGGATTGATACGCAATTTCTCGTAATTTACCTTTAAGTGCAATTTTGTCAGGTAGATCAAGTTCATCAAACTTTTTCTTAAAACTGAAGTCAACTCATTGTTTTTTTCTAAAAATGAGAAGAATATATATTCATTTACCATTTTTCAAAGTGTGTTAAAATACTTGCATATAATTATGTCATATTTCTTTTGTTATCATTATCCATATCTTGATTGCAATATTGACTAAAATGATTATTGATTATCATACATGTTATGTTCTTTGATGTTAAATGCAAACTTGACTTTTTTGATATATGAATGCATTTATCAATCACATAATTACTATGTGTAATATATTCATACCATTGCTCCCTACATGTGTACTTCATTTCTATTCCCCAACCTTTTTGATAGATGCCAAAAGGAGGAGTGAAATATATGATGTATATAGGATGAAAATAATTAATGAAAAATATTAAAAATTAACCTCTTGTATACTTAGGGGGGTTTAATTAGAATGATAAGAATTAAAATCTTGCATGTGTTTAGGGGGAGTTTATTTACATATCTATTAACAATATTACATTTTATTTATATTCATCAATAAAACTTAAGTTTTATTCAAAAGGTTTGTCATCGTAAAAAAGGGGAAGATTGTTGAGGTAAAAATCTTTTTGGCGTATGTTTTAATGACAACAAACCTTATGAAATAAATGATTTAAGTTTTATGAATGATGGTCTACTAATGATTTCACTTGAGTTTTGTTTAAGGAAAATGAATTGCAAAAGTGATCAAACAATAAGCCATTCACTTCATCAAAGTGCATAAGTATTCACTCAATAATGAAATAATCTCAAAATGAATGTATCATATACCAATCATTCAAGAGAATGATTATTACATCTTCAAGATAACATCTTCATGAAGAAGATGATCAAATACATTCATAAAACAATCAATGATCACTATATGCTATAAATCAGAAGCAAGATCACACTACGTCAAAAATGACATTTAACAGCGCCCCTTTTACAACGCTTGCTAAACACAAGCGCTGTTGTAAATATATTTTAAAAATAACGGAGCCTTTTACAGCGCTTTTGTTGACAAGCGCTGTAAAACAAGCGCTGTTGTATGTCATATAACGTTTGCGCATAACGTTATAAGGCTTTTACAACGCTTGTCAAAAAAGCGCTGTAAAATGAAGCGCTTTCGCGTATCAGTTACAACGCTTTTTTCACAAGCGCTGTAAACACATGCGCTTTCAAATATTTGACCTACCTAATACAGCGCTTTTTTCACAAGCGCTGTAAAAAACATGCGCTTTCATTGAATTTAACTACCTATTACAGCGCTTTTTTCACAAGCGCTGTAAACTACATGTTTCAAATAATTATATACGTTGGAAACCCTCATATCCTCTACATCTTTCAAATAATTATATACGTTGGGAACCCTAATATCCTCTACGTACTGTGCGGCCATCTACGTTGTCTCAGGTATTTTTTACACATGATCTGTTATATTTTGTTACATATATATTAAATCTACTAAAAATTGTTATATATATAT
>NC_021165.2:65483407-65485723 GCF_000331145.2 Cicer arietinum | reverse complement strand
AATTTATGTATTATAAATATAGTTATCTTATAATATTACTTTATTGATTCGTAATAATTGAATATGATTAGAAAAATTAAAATGAAGGAAAATCATGTTTATCACAATCATCTAATTTAATTTTTAAAATATTTTGTAAAATTCGTATGATAACTTATTATATAGGATAATTGTTTGACTCATTGTACTTTGATTATTAATTTATTTTTCAACATATAATGGTACTTGTAGTTATTTGATGAAATAAAATGTAAAATACAAACCCAAAAATAAGATGTAAAAAATGTTAATGTTGAATTATATTGTAGCGTAGCTAAATTTATTTGTTTTATTAGTATGATGTTTTAATTGTAAGCATGATAAGTTGTTATAAAAAAAATTATTGAATATATTTCATCAAGAGTTTGTAAAAAAAAAAATAAGTTGGTGTGGCATCGGAAGTCTATTTTAAATATATATATAATAGATAATAGATTTTAATAATTGGAAATTATTTTTTTAATAATTTTTTATATATTCGTATTTTATGATTATTTTTAATGAATTTGTGTATTTTCTTTCAAATAGAATATATATTTTTACTTTATAAAATGTTACTACAAAAATGGATTGACATAAATTGAAATTAACTATAAATGGATTGACTTTCATGAGTAATTGAATTTTTAATGTATAAAATCATTACTCTACAATAATATAATTGTTCATGAAAGGAGGATTAAATAATGAGTATTTATGTCCATTATGAGTGATTAGGTGTTTTTTCCAATTGAATTTAATGACTAAAAATATAAATTATTACTATTGGTAAATGACTAAAATATTATAAAATAATTTATAAATTTATTATAAAATATCTTATAAAATATTTTGATAATAATATAAATTATAAATTATTATCAAAATGTAAAGTAATTTATAAATTATAAATTTATTATAAATAATTGTAAAATGATTTTATAATTTTATAAGTTTTATAAGTAATAATTTATGTATTATAAATATAGTTATATTATAATATTACTTTATTGATTCGTAATAATTGAATATGATTAAGAAATATAAAATGAAGGAAAATCATGTTTATCACAATCATTTAATTTAATTTTTAAAATATGTTGTAAAATTCGTATGATAACTTATTATATAGGATAATTGTTTGACTCATTGTACTTTGATTGTCAATTTATTTTTCAACATATAATGGTACTTGTATTTATTTGATAAAATAAAATGTAAAATACAAATCCAACAATAAGATGTAAAAATTTAAAAATATAACTGACTATTTAATATTTTTTATTTTAAACAAATGTTAATGTTGAATTATATTGTAGAACATATAATGATAATTTGTGGATTTTCTGTCAAATAGAATATATATTTTTATTTTATAAAATATTACTAAAAAAATGGATTGACATAAATTGAAATTAACTATAAATGGATTGACTTTCATGAGTAATTGAATTTTTAATGTATAAAATCATTACTCTACAATAATATAATTGTTCATGAAAGGAGGATTAGATAATGAGTATTTATGTCCATTATGAGTGATTAGATGTTTTTTGAATTGAATTTAATGACTAAAAATATAAATTATTACCATTGGTAAATGACTAATAATATTATAAAATAATTTATAAATTTATTATAAAATAACTTATAAAATAATTTGATAATAATATAAATTATAAATTATTATCAAATTGTAAAATAATTTATAAATTATAAATTTATTATAAATAATTGTAAAAGAATTTTATAATTTTATAAGTTTTATAAGTAATTACAACTGGTAAATGACTAATAATACTATAAAATAATTTATAAATTTATTATAAAATAACTTATAAAATAATTTGATAATAATATAAATTATAAATTATTATCAAATTGTAAAATAATTTATAAATTATAAATTTATTATAAATAATTGTAAAATAATTTTATAAGTTTTATAAGTAATTACAACTGGTAAATGACTAATAATACTATAAAATAATTTATAAATTTATTATAAAATAACTTATAAAATAATTTGATAATAATATAAATTATAAATTATTATCAAATTGTAAAATAATTTATAAATTATAAATTTATTATAAATAATTGTAAAATAATTTTATAAGTTTTATAAGTAATTACAACTGGTAAATGACTAATAATACTATAAAATAATTTATAAATTTATTATAAAATAACTTATAAAATAATTTGATAATAATATAAATTATAAATTATTATCAAATTGTAAAATAATTTATAAATTATAAATTTATTATAAATAATTGTAAAATAATTTTATAA
>NC_021165.2:65442380-65482539 GCF_000331145.2 Cicer arietinum | reverse complement strand
AAAATGGATTGAAATAAATTGAAAGTAATTTTAAATGGATTGACATTAATGAGTAATTGAATTAGAAACGTATAAAATCATTACTCACCATAAGTGGAATAATATAATTGTAAGGAGGATTAGATAAATAGCATTTATGTCGATATTTATGAGTGATTATGTGGTTTTTTTTTTATTTAATTTAATTATTAATAATATAAATTATTAAAACTGGTAAATGACTAATAATACTATAAAATTATTTATAAATTTATTATAAAATAACTTATAAAGTAACCTATAAAATAATTTGATAATAATATAAATTATAAATTATTATCAAATTGTAAAATAATTTATAAATTTATTATAAATAATTGTAAAATAATTTTATAATTTATAAATTTATTATAAAATAATATTATTAAATAGATTTTGGAGGTATTAAAGAAATTGTGGAAGGAATATGAGAAGTTGTTGAAAGAGGAGAGGTACTCTCACGAGGTACACATCAGCTTTTTGGCTGCGGATGAAATATGTTGAAGTGGCAAAATATGATGATGTGGCATTGGGAGTCTGTTTTAAATATATATAATAGATTCTTGTGATAAATCTTCTTCAAATATTGACCATACGTTCTTTTCAACTTAGTCAAAAATCTTCTTCAGTTATAAATTAGAATCAAATCTTATTTTAGATTTTCTTCAAAAATATTTGACCATAATTTCTTTTCAACTTGATCAATGATGTTCTTCTATCATAAATTTGAATCAAATCTTATTTTAGATTTTCTTCAAAAACATTTGACCATTTCTTCTTTTCAACTTGGTCAAATATCTTCTTCAATCATAAATCTAAATCAACTCTTATTTTAGATTTTCATCAAAAACATTTGACCATATCTTATTTTCAACTTGGTCAAAGACTTTCTTTAATAATAAATATGAATCAAATCTTATTTTAGATTTTTTTAAAAAAACATAAATCTTCTTTCATACTCGGTCAAGTCAAATATATTATTCTCATAAAATATTTTTGTTATCATTAAAGTTCTAAATAGGAAAACAACTTGGTTCTATCAATAAATCTTCCTATTTGAGCATCCTTATACTAGGGTATATCCTCATGTGATTGGAACATATTCAGGTACAATTAGTATCCACACACCGCATGTGCCTTGCTCTTGATAAACCTCTTTAGCATCGTGTTGTATCATTTTAATCTAGAATTTTCTTCAATTTCCATTTACAAAATTAGCACACCCAACATAATTCTTCCTAAAAGCAATGTTCAATACATCTCTAATTAAATGACATAATTATTGATAATAAAGCTAAACTTCTAATATATTAAATAGCACCTACTCAAAATACAAGTAAATCCTAGTTCAAATATGTCTAACAACTCTTATTTCTAAGAGTTATTACAAGGTCATACCGGCAATAGAGAGTGTCATAACTCATGAAATACTTAAGAAAGGGAGACCCATACATTTGCATTATGTTGTGGTGTAGTTCTTCGTTGTGTGTCTTAACACACTATTGATTGCCTCTTTTAGCTGTGATCGATTTATAATATATATACTCCAGGTGAAGATAAGTTGTGTCGCTTTTGGTAGTCGGGAGGATGTTGGTGGCTAAGAGGTCACGTGATTAGACATTGAGGCATCTTAGAGAACTTGATATTTCAATACATACATTACATATTTGTTTAAACTCTCTTGTATCCTTCTCAGCAAATTACTTGTAGATACAAATTTGCAGGAATTACTTTGGAATTTTGTAGATAAAAATCCACATGTAAATTTTGTTGCGAATATTTTCCACATGAAATTCTGGAGAAAAATTCTAAGATAACTTTATCTTTTTTAAATTTATGAAAACTTCCACACACCAGAAAATTACCTGCCAAAACAAAACTAATTATTCAATAATTTTAATAAACTGTTAATACAAGATATATTATTTATTAAATATATTAAAAAATTATATTAATACAAAATAATTTTTAGATCAAACAACTTTTAAAACAAATATTTAAAAAAATTAAATTTTGAAGATTAAAAAAAAACACTAAAATTTTATTAGAAAACTAAAACTTAAACCTAATTTAAAGTAAAAGAATAAGAAAAAATAAACTCTAAAAAAACATAAATAAAAAACTTTTGTTCTCCATTTCCATTTCAATCTAGGTAACCTTAAGCTCACCGCCATCCATTCATTCTCATCCTATTTTCCTTTCATTTTGGTGACCTAAACATTCTTTCTTGCCATTCTCCGTTATGACGTCATTCTCTACGCAATATTGTGATATTGACACCGTTGATTGTGATACCAACGTTGTATTGTGAGATCGACGTTCTTGTACTATTATATCGATGTCATATTGTGAGATCGATGCAACCGTATTTTGACATTAAAGTCGTATTGTCAGATTGACACGATCATATATTGATATTTACTTTGAATTGGGAGATTGATGCTGCAATTTTTTTTTTTTTTATATGAAAAGAGGGAAAAACCCAAGAAAATTTACAAAGTTAAAAGAACATTTTAAGAAATGCAAGCTTAAGAAAATTCATAAAAAAAAAGTATGGAGATCTTTTGGAGGATTCTCCATATTACACAAATCAAAAGAGTGTAAAGTCAAACTAAAATTAGAAAGTCAATCACCAGCCTGATTTCTTTCCCGTCAGATGTGATTGATCTAAACTTGCCAATCCATATTCCATAGTTCACGTATGTGAAGAATAAGAGTTGGGATATCTCCATTGATTATGCAGTAACCATTCAACATTTCAACTAAAACCTTGTTATTGTTCTCAACTTGAAGGTGCGTAATCCCTTTTTGATGAGCCACCACAATACCCATATACATACCACCACATCATAGCATGTAGGGCACCACAATACCCATATGCAGTACACGTTTACCCCGATTGTCACATATATGTGTCTCGAGTTGAGTTGAAGGGATCTTTGAGGACATGACCAATTTGAATTGTCCGTCCATGGGGATGGTGGCATAGTATCAAACCTCCTAACCAAGTACTTCAGAGTTTGAATGGTACCACATTGTGAAGTAGAGTCTATGCTCATGCATAACATTGCATTTTCTTGTGATTATTTTGTTGTGATTAATATGTATTGTGTGCAATAATAATTTATGAGATGATTTGATGTTATAGTGAATTGTATTGATTTTCATTGATTTTGACTTTGACTTCATTATGTGATGTTTTTCCTTGAATAATGTTTGTTTAATGATATGATTTATTTATGATCAAATGTGTGTTCTTCTTACTTATATTATACTATTAACATGATTTCAAAACCCACTTCCTTCGTTGTTTGTGTTTGACTGGCTTGCCATGCGTTTGCAAAATCCGAGTTGTTACATGTTAATGAATCTTGAAGTTGAAGTTTGGGAGGAACCCCGCTCTGATAGATGATACCAGGAATGATGGTTGTAATTTGTATTTTATTTATTTAATTTCAAACGAATTTTTGTATGAAAACCTTATAAGTACTAGTAAGTTTTTATAGTTAAATAAAGTAATTATACTTAAATCAAACTGATTAAGATTGCACTATTTTATAGGAGTAAAGAAGTTTAAAGTGTTCTTTTTGATTTTTGAGAAACGTGATATCCTAAATTAAAAATAAAAGTTTTTATTTTCTTGGAAACAAATTTTTATTTATCCGCTGCAAATTTTATAGAAATATGAAATAAATTATTATATATATTATTTTGGGGTTTAGGGTGTTACACTCTATGTCTGGGTTCAGTGTTAGTCAAATATAAGTCGTGTCAATTGTGTTTTCTTGTGTATTAATTATTTTCACTATCATGTTTTTTTTGTCTCGTTATATTATTGTGTTATGTGATGTATGCTTTTGTATAATTGTACATATTTTTGAAGTTATTAATTAACTATTTACTATCTTCTTACTCTGATTGTGCTGTGGATTCTAAGTTTCTACCTAAGTGATTAAATATAATAGGAAATTATTTGTTAAAATTTGAGTTTATTTGAATTGTTGACATGAATGAGTTAATTACTTTTTGATTGGACTTGTGTTTATAACTTTGATTATTTGCTCTTTTGTTATAGTGGATAGTTAGAAATAAATTTTTCTTTTGATTGGCTGCTATATGTTTGAAAGTTAAGAATTTAATCGAGGTGATACTAATAATCCATTGATAGATCTTGCCTTTAGGGTCATTACATGATTATTAAAGTTTTGATCTTGATAATGAAGTCAATTTAGAAAGTTAGTAGTAATGTTGAAATATTAGGAAATTCATATTATTAATAATAATAATTCTTGAATATTAGAGGTGGTAGAACTTAGAAGTTAAAAAAGAAAAAAAAAACATTTTGAAGGAGTTAAAGTTGACTTATTTTGTAAAATGAAAAATAAGTTTTGTTTGAATTACTTTTTATTATTTTAAAGAAATAAAATTGAATTGAATTTTATTGATTTATAAAATAATAATAATTCTATACTAATTTTATTTAATACTTAAAATAGCTGAAAATTTACACCATATTTTACTAAGTGTTGTTTTTAAGAAAATAAAAAAGATCTATTGTTATGTTGGTTTAGAGGAGCTGAAGTGAATATTGAATAGTGAGTGTGTTGGGATATATCATTTGGAATGATTGGTTAACTAATTCTGATATTATGAATTCATTAGAGTTTAACTTGATGTTAGAGTTTTAGATTTTCAGAACTCATTAGTGATTTATAATTGTACAAAAAACAAAAAGGGGTAGCAAAACTTTTTTTTTTTTGTTGAAATTTTTTTCTAAATTTTAGATTATAATCGATGTATTTTATGAGTAAAATATTTTTTTTAGTAGAATTGTAGTTATTGTGTTATTATTGTCGAAATGTATATTTGAGTTTAATATGAGAAAGTGACATGTTGTTTGTACATCTTTCTTGTTATATGAATTAATCTAACAAAATAGTATGCATCATGTAGATTACTATGTGTACCTGTGGTTGTTTAACATAGACTTCATTTATATAACCATTTAGAAAAGCACTTTGAACCTCCATTTGAAATAATGTAATGTTATTATTTGCAAACAAAGAAAGTAGAATACGAATAACTTCTAACCTAACCACTGGAGCAAATGTCTCAGTGTAATCAATGTCCTCTCGTTGACTGTAGCATTGTGCGACAAGTCTTTCCTTGTTTCTGACCATTTCACCTTTTTTATTTTACTGGTTTCTTAAAATCCACTTGGTTCCAATAATGTTCTTATTTGATCTAGGTACTAGATCCCAAACATCATTCCTCTTAAATTCATTTAACTCTTCTTGCATTTCAAGAATTCGTCCTTCATCTGCCAATGCTTTATCAACAGTGGTAGACTCAATTGAACAAAATGAGCCAAACCAAGTGGTATCTTTTAATGATGATCTGATCCTCAAAGGATAACTTGAACTTTCAATGAGATGAGATGTCTTGTACTTCTATATAGATCTTCCTTCTGACTTATCTTCACTTATTCTAACTTGATTAGATTCATCCTATGAGGATTTGTTATCTTCGGATTTGTTTGCATCTGCTTCCTCTAGTTCCAGTAAACCTACGGTATTCTCAACATGCTTTGACTTTTTAAGGTCAAGCTGTTTGTCATATAAATCAGATAATTGAAGAATGATATTAATACAGCCAAAACATTAGTGATGTTTCTGGTGGTTTCTTTTTGTTTATGAAACCCAAACTTGTACGCTACTTCTGCTGAAGTGTTTAGAGTATGTGGATCTTCTTGTTCCTCTAAATTTTTGAGAACCTACAAAATACTTATCTAACTTTGATTTTTAAGATTAAGCTTCTTGTTATCACAATAAACATAATATCAGGCAATAATTAAATTTAAAGAAAGATATCACCTATATGTTAACAGTTTCAGTTTTATTTTGAAAACCCTCTTAGTTATTTTTCTTCTTCTGGTTTTTAGATTATGAGTTTGCATATTCTCTGATTAGAGAGTATGGATGAATGGATTTGAATTCCTATCCAGGTTTGTAGTCTTGATGAATTTAATTAGAGTGTTCAAAGAAGTCTGCTAATTATGATTGTTCATTTGCCAGTTTTGTTTCTACTAAGGTATCGGATTCCTCTGGTAATTTTAAAACTGATGGTAATTCTGATTCTTCTTGTAGTCATGGTTCTGTTGATATGTGTGATTTCTCTTCCAGTTTTGATTATGTTGATACTCCAGATTTTTATGATATTTCTGGTTCATCATATGGTTATGGTTCTGATAGGTATTGTGCTGACCAATCCTTCTTCCACTAGAGTCAGTTTGCTTATGTATGGTAGGTCTTGGAACATAGACCTTTTTGCCTTCATTTATTGCAATCATCCATTTACCAGACACCATGACTGGTGTTTCAATTTGGTTGCTTAGAACATCTGCAACATAAACAATTTTATCCTTTGGTACATAAATCTGGTTGGGTTTTGGTTTGTTAGCTCTTAAAGGTTTCTTGTCATTCAATGTGGTTAGCATATGACAAGATATTTTAGTGTGACATTTCTTATAACAAATAGTACATAAATCATCAGAGGGAACAGACTTAGGTTCAATTACTTTTTCTTGAAATCCTATTCCTTTTTTTTTTTTATCATTCCTACTAACACCATAAATCATAGATGCATATTTGCTTTTTTCCATACCATTATCAAGAAAATCTTGAAATATTTATTCATGCTTATCAGAGTTATATGTGGTATTTTCAGTTGATGTTAAACTATAATTACTTTTCAGAGTTAGATTTTTCAGCCTTAAATTCATCAATATCAATTTTCAGATTTGCATTTTTTGTTTTAAGTTCAGTAATATCAATTTTCAGAGTTGCATTATCTGTTTTAAGTTCAGTAATATTAGTTTTCATAGCTTCATTTTCTGTTTTAAATTTAGCACTATGACTCTTTAAAATATTGAATTTTTCAATTAGATTTGTATTTTCTTCCACTAAGTCCCAAAGTTAGTGATCTTGTGAAATATAGAAACTTCTCAGTCTGTCTTTCCAATACTCAAAACGTTCTCCATCAAACATAGATGGTATGTTGATGTTTCCTCTAACAACTTCTTCATTGAATCCAGACATATTGAACCCTTGGATCTTTTCTCAAACACTGTAAAGTGCTCAACCATAGTTGGGTTTTCCAAAGTTGACAACTTTTTGATAATTTATAAATAAATAAAAAAAAAATAAAACTAGTTTAGTTTTGGAGACTTATATTAAGTAGAAGCAATCAGATTCAGAGATAGCAAATAATGAATGCATAAATAATTTGACACATAGTTTTATCCTGGTTCACCACTAACTTTTCTACATCCAGTCCCATCATTCAGAAGGTTTTGATCCACTAATTCAAATACCTTGAATTCAAACACAAATTTCTCTTGCTTGAGGCCTAACGCATGTAGGAATTTTTGTATCCACAAGAGCTCTTTGGAAGCTTTAGTTGTTGCAATGTAATCAAATTCAATAGTGGATAAAGCAACACACTTTGTAACCTTGATTGCCAAGACACAACTCTCCTTTCAAACGTCATCATATAACCATAAGTAGATTTTATAGAACAAGATCACCTGCCATATCTGCATTTATGTAGCCATCCATCATAGGTTCACCACCTCCATTGTATAAACACACTTTGGAAGTGCCTCTGAGGTATCTTAGAATCCACTTCACTGCTTTCAAATGATATTTACCAGGATTAGAGAGAAACCGACTGGCAAATTCAACTGCATGAGCAATATTTAGCCTTGTGCATACCATAACATACATCAAACTACCAACTGCTGATGCATAAGGGACTTTCTTCATTTCTACTTTTCCATTCTCACTTGTAGGACATTGATCAAAATTCAATTTGAAATGAGTAGCATGTGGAGTAATAACAAGTTTGTAATTACTTATGTTAAACCTTTATAACACATTCTCAATGTAATTGTGTTGAAACAACCACAATTTATTATTCTTCCCTTCACGAGTAATTCTTATGCCCTCAATTTGCTTTTGCAGGACCTAAGTATTTCATTGCAAAAGACTTGTTCAAATATTTCTTTAGAGATTGAATCTTTTCAGTGTCATGACCAACAATCAACATGTCATCCACATATAACAAGAGAATAATATAATCACCATCAGATAATTTCTTGACAAACACACAATGGTCAAAAGTAAATTTACTGTACTCATATTTCTCCATGAATGAATCGAATTTCTTGTACCATTATCGAGATGCTTGCTTGAGTCAATACAAGATTTTCTTCAATTTACACACAATTTGGTTTTTACCTTTGACTTCGAAACCCTTTGGTTGCTCCATATAGATGTCTTGCTCTAAATCTCCATGGAGGAGTGCAATTTTCACACCAAGTTGTTCAACTTCTAGGTTCAAACTAGTTGATAATCCAAGTACAACTCGTTTAGAGGACATCTTAAGCACAAGTGAAAAATTTTCTTCAAAGACAATACCTTTTCTCTAATTAAAACCTTTCAAAACCAATCTTGCTTTGTATCTTGGTTGAGAGATATTCTCTTCTTCCTTTATCTTGTATACCCATTTGTTCTTGAGTTCTTTTCTGCCATTAGGCAACTTTACCAACTCAAATTGTGATTCTCATGCAAAGAATTAATCTCTTCTTGCATGACCTTCAACCATTTTTCTATGTCAACATTTGTAATAGTCTTTTGATAGTACTTTAACTCTCCACTATCATTGATAATCACATAATCGCGTGGAGGATATTTTTGAGAAGGTTGACGTTCTATAGTAGATCTTTTCAACTTGGTTTTTGTTTTTGTTTCTCAACTTTATCAAAATCTCTGGAATTTGGTTTTTATTTCTTAACTTTATCAAAATCTTCAATAGTTTGGTCTTAAAGAAATATCATATCTCGACTTTTGATAATTTTTTGTCAACTGGATCCCACAATCTACAACCAAATTCTTCAACACTGTATATGATGAACACACAATGTTTGGATTCACTATCAAGCTGGGACCTTTCATCTCTTGGAACGTGATCAAATCATCTTCAACCAAACACTCTCAGATGATGATAAGAGACATCTTTCCCTGTCTACATTCTATTTGAAATGGAAACGTTACATCAAGTGGAATAGAAGGCGAAAGATTGATCAAATCCATTGTAGTTTTTAATGCTTCACCCCCAAAAGAATTTTGATAATTTTGCATAAGAGAGCATACATCTGATTCTGTCATTAATCGTACAATTCATTCTTTGTGCAAAGCCATTATGCTGAGGTGTCTTTGGAATTGTTTTCTCAAGCTTGATTTCATGTTCTCTACAATGCTCTTAAAATGGATCTATGTTTTCACCACAGTTATCTGATCGAACACATCTCAATTTCCTTCCCATTTCTCTTTCAACACTTGCATGAAAATGCTTGAAGATTCCAAGTACCTGGTCTTTAGATTTCAAACGAAGACCCACACTTTTCTAGAGTGGTCGTCAATAAAAGTAACAATACGATGCACCACCAAGAGATTTACTATCCATCATACAAACATTAGTATGAATTAAATCAAAAATATGTTGCCTCATATGAGGACTAGTATTATGAAAAGAAACTCTATGTTGTTTTCTAGGAAAACAATGAGTGCTAGTTTTTAGAGACGTACCTTTCACAAGAAGAAAACTTTTCTTCGCAAGTATATTGAGTCATTTCTCACTCAAGTGACCAAGGTGCATATGCCATAAATCAGAAGAGACATCTTAAATTGCATTCATTTCTTCCTTGCATAGCTTTGTAGGCATCTTATAGAGAGAAGTTGAACTTTGCTCATTTGCAACAACTAGGGTCCCTTTGGTGATTTTACATATACCACCACCACCAAAGTAAGTATGATAACCCTCAATATCCAAGGCTTTCACTGAAATCAAATTGAGACAAATATCAGGAACATGTTTAACATTATTTAATTGAAGGATGCAACCAATCCCAGTTTCAACCCAAACATCTCCCATACCGATAATTTTACATACTCATTCATCTCCTATTTTTATTGTGCCAAAATCACCAATACTGTAAAATGAGAAGAAATCGTGCATATGAATAATATGATATGAGGCACCCGAATCAATAATCCAAGTTGAATTTGACATGCACGGTTAATGGAATTATCATCACAAACAATGTAGACATTACTAACATATGCAATTGTTGTTGTATCTTCATCATTTTTCTTCTCTTTGTCTTCCGACTCACTCTTTTAATTTCTCCCACATATTGTTAGCATCTATTTTAGACAATGGCAACATATCACTTTTTTTCTAGTCCTCGACTTTCTTTTTGACTTGCTTCGACTTTAATAGTTGTCGGGTCTATGAAAGTTTCTAGATTGACTTCTCCCCCGTGACTCTGTAACTAGTGTTTCTCACTTTGAGGAAGAACCAATCAAACCACGTTCCTTTCTTTGAGCTTCTTCATTCAACATGCTTTCTTTAACTGTTGACATTTTCAACTTTCTACTTGGAGTTGAATTGGTCAATGTCACAATAAGGATTTCCCAATTATCATACAAGGGACTCAACAATAAAAATGCTTGTAACTCATGATCTAATTTAATATCTGTCGTTGTCAATTGATTTACCGTAGTCCGAAAAATACTCATATGCTCTGCCATTGAATCCTTATCTTTGTATTTCATATTCACCATCTTCTGAATGAAGAATGCTTTGTTTTGCACGATCTTTCATTCATACAACTCTGTTAATTTCTCCCACATATTGTTAGCATCTATTTTAGTTTCAACATGTGGATATACACTCAGATCCAACCATTGTATTATCAAGGCTATTGTCTTTCTATTCATCATCTTCTAGTCAACTTCATATTTATCTTTGAGTTTAGTAGTCTCACCCTCAATAGGATCATACAAATCTTTACTGTATAACATGTCTTCCATGAAATTGTTTCAAAGTGTGTAATTAAAAGAGTTGAACTTAATCATATTCAGACCTTTATTTCCTGTTTCCACTTTGTTGAGAAAAACCAAATATAATTAAAGATCATTGTCTAAATAATGCGGGAAATTTTCCCCCACATGTGCAAATAAATAGCCAAACAGAAAATACAATTTCACAGAGCAATAATAATTGACATAAAATTAAATATGAGACAAACACAATGTTTAACGTGGAAAACTTTCCTCAAATTAAGAGAATAAAAATCACGGGACCTAGTCCAATAAAATCTTCCACTATAATAATTAATGGGTACACCAAAGTCTTCCTAGTAACACTAGGGAACATCAATCAACAATAGTCATCACCAAAAAAGGTGGAAACCAAACCAAACCAATAACTCTTCCGTTAAAGTGAGTATTTTAAAATAACTCTCAGAGAAGATAAAACTACTATGATACTAAAATCGTAGACCAAACAGAACAAGTTTGCTATATACTTGTTATCACCGGAACCCAACTTTTCTTCTTCAACTCCTTGTTTTGTTATTGTGCGGCTGCCTCTTATTTCTTTTTGTTCCTTACGACATTGTTACTTTCTTTTTTTCCTTTGGCTTTTCTTTTTAACAATTAGGGATTTAAGCACACATGGGCCAACGATTAACACCCTTATCCTTTTTTCCTTTTTTTTTTTTTTTAATAATAACAATAATAATACTAGTAAAATTGGTGGATTTCACTTGGTGAGTGAGTCCATTCAACAATTTTGACCAAGTTGAATTAATATTGTAAATTGTTAGTGGTAGAGTGAAGTTAAGGTTGAGTTGAATGACAAATTTGAGATTCAAAATCAGTAAAAGTTTCAAATTCTTGTTTCAAGGTTAAATTGATTTTGGAAGTAAAATTAATTATATTAGAAAACCTAATCCAAATATGTCAAAAAAATTGGCTAAATTGTATTTTTGGGTCCTTTATTTTGTTAATCTCACAATTTTTGAAAAAACTGTATGAAAATCAAACATATTTTATTTGGTGATTGATCATCCACTCTTAATATTTACTCATTAGTGTAAAACACTTTCACAATGATAGTTTTGGTAGAGTTTTTCATCCAATTTATTACTACGGGAAGATAGATTCTAGAAGGTGTTTGTGTTTTTATGAGGCGGTGCCAACATTTGGGAATTTATTTTACATGGATTAAAATGTAATTGAATTTAAATTTTTTATCACTTCTACCCTAACATTAAACAGCATGGACTATGAGAGAACATCTTTATCTTAATGTACCAGCTAATAAAATGAGCTGCATTGTGACCAAAAGCATGTCAATATCAAGAGTTTAAGTAAATTTAGTTTATATATGTAAATTCTCTTGCAAGGCCATGTGGGTAAACTCGGTTTGATATTTGAGTTTATAAAAATTCAAATTTATTGTTGAGTTAACTTGAAATTGATCCATAAACTTATGATTCCACAAGTTAATTTACAATCTTAAGAAAGTTTTTGCAGTCTATTTAGATTAAATTCTTATAAACGATGGATGCAAGGGATGATAGAGTGAAGTTTAAATAAAAAATTATTGAGAAAAAGCTTATCATGTTGGCATATCACGGTTGAGGTCAAGTACAATGACTCGATAGTGAAAAGTTTCGTTTATGATTATTCCACACCAATTTCTCTCAATATTGATATGTTAAAATTAGTTTGAACTAAAATCCATGAGATCAAAACATTATTTCCATTTTACACCATCCAAGATATTGGTATTAAATCAACATTAAAATCGTCATCCATGTTGAAAGCATTCCTAAGGGCATTGAAGTTGTAAATATCACCTCGCTAACCGTAACACCTCAATTTTTAGATCGTTTCTTGTGAAGTACTAAACTCTAATTTCAAAATATATTTTAAGATAATTGTTCTTTTTAGAGCATTTTTGTATGATTTATAAAATAGAAGACTTCTACTGTAAATCATTACACAACCTAAACATGTAGGAAATTAATATTTTTAAAAATCACATTACAATATTTAAATATGTCCAAAAGATAAGTCAAAAGAAAAATTAAGCTAATCAATAAGAATCCCCTAGAATAATCCTAACATAATCAATTATCCATGGGACTAACTCTAAACATGACGAGTTTGACTACTTATTTGCATCAAGTTCTTCCAAGGTCAACATCATGTAATCTGTAACACCCCGTTTTTCAAAGCGAGGGTATATATTTTTTTTTTAAAAGAATTTAAAATAAAGCAGAGAAAGAAATAAAGAAATGCCTTTGGATAAATAATTGAGTCATTATAATTTACAAGCAGCGGAAAAGTTACTCCAATTATAAATCCAAACCATTTACCCAACAACAAATGGTACATGTAACCCATCGAAAATAACATGTCAAGCTGACAATATTAGTATAGGTACAGTCTTCCATTTTAAAATAAATGCAATACAAAAGAAAGACATCTGATCCCTCTATGTCAACCTAATCTGATCATTTTACATCACACCTAAACACTCGGAGTGATCTCCACGCGCCCCGTGAGATTCTCCTAACGTAGCTGCAGTCAAGCGTTCCCATCTCCATTCCCGTCCGTAGGGTACGAATCGGTAGGATCGTCCTGACTCTCATCTGAGGGCAAAGCCCAGATTTCCACAATAATTGTAAAGGTCACCAACCGAAAATAACAGTTAACACATAACATTTAAGTTTTAAATGCTAAAAATAACTTTTCAACTAAGCATGCACCTTAGCAGGATTTTCAATATGCGAAAAGTTCATACAATACTTTGCCAGTTAAAATGAAAGTAAAATGAGGTTCTCAATCCCCTAATTATAACATAACAAATCAAGACATGGATAGTTTCATGAGCAAACAATCATACAACTAAAACTGAGGATTTTCACTGAGCCAATCGATTAGGCAATCGATTGGGGTGAAGGATTTTGATGAAACAGAATCCTGGGCTGAAATCAATCGATTGGGAAATCGATTGAGTGAGTACTGAGCCCCTGACTTAATACCAATCGATTTCCAAATCGATTTCCTGAAGGTTTTTAGTGAAATTTTGAACTCTGGCTTGATTCAATCGATTGGGCAATCGATTGACAGGATAGCTGAGCCCCTGACTTAATGGCCAATCGATTTCCAAATCGATTTGGTCGAATATGGATGAGTCCCTGACTTAGGCCCAATCGATTGGGCAATCGATTTCGTAAATGATTTTCGAAAAACTGATTACAAAATCGATTGGCTAATCGATTTTGTCCATTTGGCCAAGTCCCTGTTTACTATCCAATCGATTGGGAAATCGATTTACCTGTGTATTCTTTCAAAAATTCATAAACTAACTCAATCACATTCATGCATAATCCCAATTCTTAACACTTAACACTGATAACACAATTACTACGACATCATGGATTTCGAAATGGTATTGCAATCAAACATGTTATCACCAAATTCCAAAACATAACACTTAGCATTTATAACACATTACTACACAAACAAAATGAACCAACAGTTCACAAATCAACAGGGTGTAGTCTCTCGCGGACAAACACAATTCCCTCAGGAACGTAAGTCGTAAACGTACTACCTATCACGGGTCCGTACCGTTTACCGAGGTGCCACCTATCCCGGGTCAGCACAACTTACCAAAACATACACGAGTAAACGAGACATTAAGAGATTCCCCATTCTTAATTCTCATCTAACTTAAACCAGGGCGTAGTCTCTCACGGACAAACCCCTGCGCAGTCTCTCACGGACAAACGCAATTCCCGCAGGAACGTAAGTCGTAAACGTACTACCTATCACGGGTCCGTACTGTTTACCGAGGTGCCACCTATCCCGGGTCAGCACAACTTACCAAACACAATTCCCTCAGGAACGTAAGTCGTAAACGTACTACCTATCACGGGTCCGTACTGTTTACCGAGGTGCCACCCATCCCGGGTCAGCACGACTTACCAAACGTAAATCGTAAACGTACTGCCTATCACGGGCCCGTACTGTTTACCAAGGTGCCACCTATCCCGGGTCAGCACGATTTACCGAAACACACATAAAAAAGCGAGACATTAAGAGATTCCCCATTCTTAATTCTCATTTAACTTAACGATTTTCAAGACAAAACATTCAGTAAATAAGTCATTAAGAGATTCCCCATTCTTAATACTCATTTACTGAAACGATTTTCAAAAACGAACATTAAGTAACCGAGACATTAAGAGATTCCCCATTCTCAACGCCCAGTTAACTTAAACAATTTTCCAAACAAAATAATAAGTAACCGAGACATTAAGAGATTCCCCATTCTTAACGCCCAGTTAACTTAAACAATTTTCCAAACAAAATAATAAGTAACCGAGACATTAAGAGATTCCCCATTCTTAACGCCCAGTTAACTTAAACGGTTTTCAAAACAAAATGTTAAGTAACCGAGACATTAAGAGATTCCCCCTCCTTAACGTCCAGTTAACTTAAACGGTTTTCAAAACAAAATATTAAGTAACCGAGACATTAAGAGATTCCCCATTCTTAACGCCCAGTTAACTTAAACGATTTTTCTTTAAAACAAAATATTAAGTAACCGAGACATTAAGAGATTCCCCCTCCTTAACGCCCAGTTAACTTAAACGGTTTTCAAAACAAAATATTAAGTAACCGAGACATTAAGAGATTCCCCATTCTTAACGCCCAGTTAACTTAAACGATTTTTCTTTAAAACAAAATATTAAGTAACCGAGACATTAAGAGATTCCCCATTCTTAACGCCCAGTTAACTTAAACGATTTTTCTTTAAAACAAAATATTAAGTAACCGAGACATTAAGAGATTCCCCATTCTTAACGCCCAGTTAACTTAAACGATTTTTCTTTAAAACAAAATATTAAGTAACCGAGACATTAAGAGATTCCCCATTCTTAACGCCCAGTTAACTTAAACGATTTTTCACAAACAAACGCACATTAAGTAAACGAGACATTAAGAGATTCCCCATTCTTAACGCCCAGTTAACTTAAACGATTTTTCACAAACAAACGCACATTAAGTAAACGAGACATTAAGAGATTCCCCATTCTTAATACTCATTTAACTTAATGGTTTTCAAATTTCACACAACACAAACTCAACAAATTCTCACATCAAAACATATCAATTCATTTATTCACAAATCCAACCATACACATATCAAATTTCATCAATATCAATTAAGAGCATGTCAAAAACAACGAACACAAATCAAAGCAACATAACACACAGATACATCAAATTTCATTTACTCATAATCACACACAATGACATTCAAATTCATTTACCACGAAACATTCATCAATATAAACAAAACCTAACTCTAAGGTTTTACCCATAACGCCCTAGTTTCGTTTTTCCCCAAATCGATACATTAAACCCTAACAAATTCCTCCCCACACAACCACAGATAAGTCCCTAATGCAAACTAAAAGTTTGGAAGGAGCCCTTACCTCAACGTTAGCTTTAACGCGCGTTTCCGGTACCGCGAGTAATTCCGGTAAAATCTCCGCTCGCAACGCCGCTTCCAAATTAGTTCACTAGCACCGTAGCGTGGTGGTGAGCAACTTTCCCTTCTGTCTCTTCGAGAAATGAGGTTCGGATCTAGAAGAAACGGAGGGGTTTGTGTTTGGATCTCAAAACCGTTTTTCTTCGTTTTCGAATCAAAGAGGAAGAGTGGAGTTGCGAAAACCTTGATCTAACTCTCACCCAACCTTGGGTCACTAGCTTTGAAGAAAAGGAAGCAACGAAAACGAAAAATGGAGAAGGATGGAATTTTGGGTTTTGCTCGCGTGAGGTTCAGAGGAAGGAGATGGAAATTTGAAATTTCCTTCCTTTCTTTTTCTTTCCTTTGTTTTTCCTTTCTTCCTTTTTCCTTCCTTCCTTTATATACTATTTTCTTTTCCTTTTCCTTCCTTCTAGTTTTCCTTTCTTTTTCCCTCCAAACAAACATATATAAATATAATAAATATAACTTAACAAATATCTCAAAATCTAGATATTTATTAAATTACCGTTTCACCCGAAACGCCTTAAATTCTCCGTAAAGGATTTTCCGCAGTTAAATTCAATTTATTTATCGACGAGAAATTCTAATTGGCATCGAAATATCTTTTCGATTATAAAACTCAAAAATATTATTAACATACATGTAACATTAAAAAGATAAGTTCAATAGCATTTTTAAAATACAATATTAAAAAATATTAAAGTGATAATATACTTACACAAAGTTCTACAACTTTCTTGACATTTTCATTATCAACCACTCCTTCTTTGTTAACACGCGCTTCCTTCCATAAGATATGACGACCCAAGGGTTGATCGGCTTGGGTGTCTTTTCTCTATTCGTTAAAATCATAAACAAAATAATACAAATTAGTTACACACTATAGTTTATAATACAAATTACTTCATTATATAAAAGTGATGTTTAATTACTTACAATTTGTTGTTCAAGGCGTGCATATCCCATACGTGATTTCTTGTATGGGTGTTTTGGGTTGCTTGCCCGTTCGCGATTTGCCTTACTAATATTCTATATAAAAAAAAATAGCAATTGTGTAAAAATTTAAAATACGCTACGAATATGAATAATAAAACACAAATGCTAATAAATTAATCACTTACGACAAACGCCGGGTCAGAACGTTTGGAAACAAATGCACTCCATTCATCCTTTGATATATAATGTTGATATATCTTTGGAGGTTCAGCATTTGTGTTTCCTTCTCTATCTTTTAGATAGAAATTTGAGAGATGGGATCTAAATCCACGATGGATTTTCCCAGCAACTCTCAAAACATATGACTTTCGTTCCTCATCAAGAACAAAAGTGGTCTGCAATGAAAACAATTATAAGTAATGTATTTTACAGAAAAAAAATTATAAATGACAAAAGAGTAGATCAAAATATTTACTTGAATGTCATTCCAGATGATATCTTTGGCATCCTTCAACGCCTTATCTCTCCAGTTGTCTATTGTTATTGGGACATTTTGACGAACAACAGCCCCAATGTAGCTTACAAACATGGAGCTGTTGGGGTCAACTGGCTGACCACTCTCGTTCCAGCCAACCTAATAAACTCATATAGTAAGTACATGCCCTAAACCCTAAAAAAGATAAAAAAACACACAGCAAACAGAGTATATATAGTATACCTCAAATTTAATGCCATTACTCCTTGCTTTAATGACTTTCTGCATGATAGTTGCATCAAAAGCGCTGTAATAGGTTCTGTTATTTTTAAAATATAATTACAACAGCGCTTGTGTTTAGCAAGCGCTGTAAAATGGGCGCTGTTAAATGTCATTTTTGGCGTAGTGAGAAATTGAAGACTCGCAACTTGGTTTCTTATTTGCACAAGTCTTTGTTTCAAAGTTCTCTCATACATACCAGGCTCATCCCTAAGGAATTCATAGCCTAAAACTCTATATTTTAAGAATAGAAATCATTTTACAACTTGTATGAATATATTAACAAGAAAATATGCACACTTTAATATTTCACTACTTCTCAAATTTTTCTGCATGTTAGCATAAATTTCAATGGTTTTATTAAAATAGAAAAAAGTGTCGGCATTAAGAAAACACGTACCACTCCCTAGAAAGCTTAGGATATCTAGTTTTCAAAAATGACTTTTCACTGGTTTCAGTTTCACATTTAAGCTTTGGGTGTACAGAAAAAGCCAGTTTCTATTTTGTGAACTTGTAGTCCATTTTAAAATATAAACTAGAATATTTTGGAACCTGATATATATAATTTATTAATGTATTAATTTTATAAATATGTATGGTTATAAGAAGAATAAATGAGATAGAAGAAATTGTTGAGTTTGTAATTAAATAAGTATTTTTACTCCTGAAATATTATGATAAAATAATGTTTTGCAAAAGTTTAATTATAAAAAATTAACAATTTTTTAGGGATGAAAAAATTATTATTAATCAAAGTAGAACTAATAACCATTTTACAACTATTTTGGGTTGAATTTAAACTTTGTCTATAATATCAAAATTTTACCATTAAACTGACACCTCATGGACATAAAATATTAACCATAGTTTAAGTAAAAATTTATATAATTGATAATCGCAGACTCTATTTTTGTTAAAGTATATAAGTTATTTGAGTAAAAAAAAAGTATACAAATTATGTAGAAATTATTAAAATTATAACATTTTTCTGCCATATTTTAAAATGGTTCGAAAATGCTGATGGCAAATAAATACATGAATAATTCTTAAAAGAAAAAGACACCAAAATCACTTATTAAATTAACTAATTATTATTTGTGCATTACATACATGGTAAGTATATATGTCGACGCAATAATAATAATAAAAATGTACAAAAGTTGTATATTGATTATTTTTAATATATAAATATACATTTAATATTATTTCAATGTTTTATCAATTATATTGCTCATTTTTTTAAAAATGTATTTGTTTGAATATTATTTAATTATTTTTGTTTAAAAGATTTTATGTTTGTAGTTGATTATTGGTTTTTAAGTTGTGATATTTATGTTTTTATATATATGCTTTGTGGTCAGTTAAGATGATATGTTATCATATTTAAATATAATTAAAATATAATTAAAATATTGCAATTTATTTATCTGTAATAAATTATCAAGAGTAAATTAATATAAAATTAGGTTGGTTATAAGAGTTATGTTTATTATTGTTAGTTTTGTTATTGTGATTATTATGTTTTAATTATATACTTTGTGGTGATTTAAAATGGTTGTAACATATTAATTATTAAAATTTAATTAACATACTCTGATGTACTTAAATTTAATGAATTATCAATAGTAACTTAATATGAAATTAATTTTGTAAAAATAGTTGTGTTTTTATTGTTAGTTTTTTAATCATAGTGATGTATGCAAAGTAGTTGGAACCAAGTTGGTTTTACATTTAGAATTTTGATATTAACAAAAGTATTTTATGAGAACAATATATTTGACTTCAAAGAGATTTGAAGAAGATTTAATATAGATTTGAAGTAGATTTGAAGAAGATTTGATCAAGATTTGAAGAAGATTTGATCAAGATTTATCAACAATAAAATATGAACATAATTAATTTGAAGAATTTACAAACGCAATCTGAACAAAATACGAACATAATCAATCTGAAGAATTTACAAACTCAGTCTATACAAAATAGGAATATGATCAATTTGAAGAATTTACAAACTGAATATGAACAAAATACGAACATAATCAATCTGGAGAACTTACAATTTCAATCAATACGAAAGAGGAACATAATAAATTTGAAGAATTCAGAAACTAAATTTGAACAAGGTATTTGAATTAATTCCTCAAAAAGTCTATGGTTGTCAGGCCGTTTGGAAAAACTAACTTGGAGTGTTAGGTGCTTTGTAATTCAAGGTATTTGAATTAGTGGATTAAAACATTCTGAATGAAGGGACTTAATATAACCAAGTTAATGGTGAACCATGATAAATCTATGTGTCAAATTATTTATGCTTTCATTGGTTGCTGCCTCTGAACCCGATTGCTTCTCCTCTAAGTAAAATCGAACAAGTTTTTTTTTTTAAATTATTAAAAAGTATTAACTTTGTCAAACATAATTCAACCTCGTTCTCTTATTTGCACCTTCAATTGGCATCAAAGCTCAGTCTCAAGGCCAATCAATTTATAGTGTTTGAGAAAATACCAAAGGGTTCATCATGTCTGGATTTAGTGAAGAAGATGTTGGAGGAAACATCAACATACCACCTATATTTGATGGAGAACGTTTTGAGTACTGGAAGGACAAGCTGATAATTTTCTATATTTCACAAGATCCTGAACTTTGGGACTTGGTGGAAGATTGTTATATTGCTCTGAAGAATATTGATGGTATTGAAATTCCAAGAAAATAAATGAATGTTGATCAGAAGAAGATGTACAAGATGCATCTTAAGTCCAGAACATTCATGATAAATGCAATCACTTTCAAGGAGTTTGACAAGTGTACCAACAAGGAGACAACAAATAGTATTTATGATAGTCTGATTCTGACCTATGACAGAAGGAATCAAGTTCAAGAAGAAAACACCAATATCCTAATAAAAAAGTATGAGTTGTTCAAGATGGAAGAAGATGAAGATATTGAAACAATGTTTTCAGATTCCAAACCCTGGTCTCAGGATTAAAGGTACTTGAGAAGAGTTATACTATTTTTGATCATGTGAAGAAAATCCCTAGGAGTATGACAAGAAAGTGGAGACCTAATATCACTACCATCAGGAAGCAAATGATATGAATACTCTTAAGTTGGAAGAATTAATCATCTCTCTCAAATCATATCAAATTGAACTGAAAGAAGATGAGCCCATGAAAGAGAACGAGACTCTGGCCTTGAAATCCAAGCAGAAGGAAGTTATAAAGGTAACATCAGAGTTAAAGGATAGTGATATAGATGATCATAATTTGAACTCATAGGAAGAGAAGTATGCCTTCATATCTAGAAAAATTCAGAGGATATGGCACAACAAAAGGAAATATTTTCCTCAAAAAGATTTCAAGCAATCCAGTAGAGGAAGGAATGAAAATTTTGACAAGAAAATTGTTATTTTCTATGAAGGCAATGAACCTGGACATATCAAGTCAGACTGTCCAAAATCGGAGAAAGGGAAACACCAAAGGAAAGATTCCAGATCCAAGAAGAATAGTTTGATGGCTACATGGGATGGTTATGATGAATCCTCTAACGATGAACAAGCAGATTTGGCTCTGATGGCTCATACTAACTCTGCCTTTAGATCCAAGATATTTTGACTCTAGAATTGAATCAACAAATTTTAACTTTAAAACTGAAAACACTTAGGAAAGAAAATAAATATGTAATAGAAAAAGTTAATGTTTTAAATAATCAAAATGCTGAATTTAAAATAGAAAATCCAACTCTAGCTCAATTGGTAATGAGACTGTGTTGAGATGGTACTTAACTCCTAGGTAGCAGACTCAAATCCCACGGAAGGCAAAAAAAAATGCTTATGTAATAATTGTTGGTACATTTATGATATTATCAATTAATTGTCACAAATTGATTATTTTTTTAATTTTAGAATCATAAAATGATTAGTTGTATTTTGCTATAATTTGAAATTATTGTGTATTGATTTGGATTGACTTGATTTGAAAACATACAATAATTAATTGGTCTCCACTTTAATGACGTTATTAATTAGACGAATTGAATTATAATAATTACGAATATTCCTTAATTATTTAATTTTTGTGTTATAATTTAAATTTTTGTAACAAAGACAATGCTTTAAACCTCTAACCTATAAAATTTTTTAGAATTCCTATAATAGAAGGGAAGAGTAACACCGTAAAAAGTTGTATTAGCGGGATTCTGGCTAAGGAAAAGTTTGGTTATTAAGTGGTTCGTTGACCCACCTCTCCTTCCTAGGAACTCCTATAGTACATGAATTACCATGTGACCTAAACCTATTGTCCCCATAAAAGAAAGGAAAAGTAATACTGTAAAAAGTTGTATTAGTAGAATGCTGGCTAAGGAAAGACTTGGTTGTTAAGTGGTCCATTGACCCACCTCTCTTTCCTAGAAACCCTTCTAGTGCAGGACTTACTGTGTAACTTGAACCTACTATATATTCGTGAATAAAATACTTCCTTACGACCCTAAGGTTACAATTATATCATAGTGTCATCCTAATTAGATAATTTGTAGGAGGAGGAAGTGACATGACTGAAGCAATCCAAGCCATAAATGCAATGGCGGTTGTAATGGCCCAACAAGCTGCAGTTCAGGCTATAATCCAAGCTTAACTTAATGCGCAAAGGGGCCAGAGGGAGGAAGTAGCAGTTGCAACGAGAGGACTGCTTGACTTTCGTCGACAAGATTCACCAAAATTTAAAGGGGATCATGACCCTAACAAGGCTGACCTCTAGCTGCAGGAGATTGATAATATATTTGACATCCTCCACTACCCTGATGAAACGAAAGTGGAGTATGCCGCCTACATACTAATTGGGGAAGCTGAATACTGGTGGTAGGGGGCGAGACAAATGATGGAAGGAAACCTCAAAGAGGTGACTTGGGAAGTCTTCAACATAAAGTTCTTGGGAAAATATTTTTCGAAGACTGCTAGGGCTGAGAAAGAAGCCAAATTCCTGAGACTATATCAAGGAAGTCTCACGGTGTCCGAGTATGCGGCAAAGTTTTAGTCCCTAGCAAAAAATTATCGCTACTTCCGTAACTAAATGGATGAAGAGTACATGTGCGAGAGGTTTGAAAGCGGACTCAGGTCTGAGATTAAGGAGTGTGTGGGACCTCTAGAGATACGTCAGTATCAGGTGCTGGTGGAGAAATGCAAAAAGGTGGAGATCATGAAACGGGGTCGCCTGAACAGAGGTGCTATTGGTGGACCGACGAGACCTCAAGGAAATGATGACCAACAAAGTATAGGCAAACAATTTAAACAGCAAAAGCCTTATGCCCTCCGACAAGGGATTGCTAGAGATCGATCAGGCCCCCAAAACATGGGATATCAAAGGCCTCAAAATATTGCATAGATCCTAATGCGTACTGTTCGATGCTATCATTATGGACAGAAAGGATATAGGATAACTGAACGTCCTAGAAGAACCAGGATATGTTATGCCTACCAAAATTCAGGCAGTCTTGCAAAATATTGTCGGGAGAAGGACACTGCTGACCATAAGGATGTTGTCAACAACAACGATATTGCACGCCCTACTGCTCGAGGACGTGTTTATCATATTTGTGGAGAAGAAACATCATATTCCTCAGAACTTATTCAGGGTGAGTGTTTAATTGCAGGAAACATACTTTCTGCCATATATGATTTTGGAGCAACACAACTGTTCATTTCATTAGATTAGGTGGATTCGCTCCAACTAGATTTCATTACCTTACCATTCGATTTACTGGTTACCCTCCCCTCTACTGAACCAGTAAAGTGTAATTTGGCATGCTTGCAATGCCAGCTGATTGTGTTTAAAATGAATTTTAAGATCGATTTAATTTGTATTCCTCTGAAACATCTTGGAGTAATTTTGGGAATGGATTGGTTGTCTAGTAACCATGTCATGTTAGATTGCGCCCGACGGAAGGTGATATTTTCAGATCCCGATATTTCAAAGTTCTTTTCGGCAAATAGATTGAAGTTTTCTCTGTAGGAAGGAGTTCAAAAATATATGTTTCTCAACTCCATCAGTATGAATCCAGAGGTTGTTGTCGATGAGATCCTAGTGGTAAAGGATTTCTCTAAAGTTTTCCCACAAAACGTACCAGGACTACCCCTAGTCCGCAACGTCGAATTTTCTATCGATGTTATTCCAGGTACTGGACCCATCTCTATCGCTCCTTACAGAATGGCCCCTTTAGAGCTATCAGAACTAAAGAACAAATTTGAAGACCTTATGTCTAATAAACTCATTCAGTTTAGTGTGTCACCATGGGGATGCATTTCGAAGTGACCAATGCGCCAATTATCTTCATGGATTATATGAACCATATCTTCTGTCCATTCTTGTACAAGTTTATGGAGATCTTTATTGATGACATCTTGATCTATTCTATGAGCCAAGAAGAACACGAGGAACATTTGCGCCAAGCTCTACAAGTACTTAAGAAGTAACAACTATATGTCAATCTAGGAAAATGTGAATTTTGGTTTGAAGAAGTGAAGTTCTTGGGAAATGTAATTTCTAAGAAAGGGAATGTTGTCGACCCATCCAAGTTAGAAGTCGTGATGGCATGGAAACAATCGTAGACAGTCACATAAATTAGATGTTTCCTGGGTTTGGTCGGGTACTATAGGAGATTTATTGAGGGATTTGCCAAAATTTCTGCTCCATTGACACACCTTACGAAGAAGAACCAGATTTATGTGTGGACTGAGGTGTGTGAGAAAAGTTTCCAACTGATGAAGGAGAAGTCAACTACATCCCCAATGTTAGTGTTGCCTCAACCAGAAGAACCTTACGAAGTTTATTGTGATGTTTCCTATCAGGGTTTGGGTTGTGTGCTAATGTAGAACAAACGAGTAGTGACGTATGCCTCTAGGAAATTGATGGTGCATGAAATTAATTATCCCACTCATGACTTGGAGTAAGCTGCAATTGTATTCACATTGAAAATTTGGAGACATTATCTATATGGGTGTAGTTTTGATGTATTTAGCGACCATAAGAGTTTGAAATACTTGTTTGATCAAAAGGAACTTAACATTAGACAAAAGAGATGGATGAAGTTCATTACAGATTATGAGTTCTTGTTGTTTTGCCATCCATGGAAGGCCAACATGGTGGCTAATGCCCTAAGCAGGAAGCGATTTCATCTCTCGTTGTAACAATGAAAGGGTTGGAGTTGTTTGAGAAGTTTTGTGACTTGGATCTTAATTTGGACTCCTCATTGGGGAAAGTGCAATGTGGAATGATCATTATAGATAGTGAGTTGATGAATGAGATTAAAGTTCTCCAAGTTACAAACATGTTGACTCAAGAGAATAGGAAGTTAATCGAGGTCGGCAAGGCCCCTTATATGTAATGGACGTGTTTGTATACCCGACAATACATAATTAAGGAAGATTATCTTGGATTAGGCCCATAAAATCAAGTTGAGTGTTCACCCTGGTACCACCAAAATGTATAAAGACCTTAAGCAAAAATTCTTAATCCATTATTCTGCTTATTTTATGAACTACATTCACTAAGAACAAAAATTTATTGCATCAACACCAAATCAATTAAGCAATGCACTATAGAAATACCTGGTAAAGATGAAATGGAATTGCGATCGAACTTTTAGTGAAAAACACATAATAGCATCCTGTTGATGCCATAGCTATTTCAACATCAAGAGAGTCTAATCTCAGGAACTCTGTCCCCAAATAGTAATCGACAAAAAGGGAAGATAAACACATTAGATATTTTTCCAAAAAGAAATATCAACTAGAATGCTTGACGAAATTCAATACAAATACAAATAGCAATATTGATAGAAGAAAACTTATTCTGCAAATATAACTCTATACGACTGACAAAGAACCTAGACACAATATTGACACTAACATGATGTCAAATATAATAATTAATAAAAATATAACTGATTGAATGTAACTATATATATTGGTGTCGTGTTGGTGTCAAACACTAACACGCGCCAAATATCGAACAAGCCTTCCATCTAAGGTGGTGTAGCTCATGAGAATGACTAGCTTGTTTATATACTTTAGATTTGTATTTATATGATGATCGATCATGAGTGTGTTAAATGAATTTTTAATCAAACTTTTGTGATAAGTTAGTTATCTCTTAGTTTAAGCTCTTGGGTGATGTTACCAACCTTTCGGTTACTTTCGTACTATTCTACTTTTTATAAAAACCTTCTAATCTTACAACTTTCTGATGTTCATAAAATTGCAATTTGAATTTATTCAAGGTGGATTGTTTGGATCTTCTTGAACTTCAGTTTCTCATTTATTTCTTTGATACTTTATTTTTCATATCATATGAGTTCTATAGCTTATCGAAGTGAATATTCTTCTTTGACTTAAATGATCTTGTAAAAATATTGAATATTCTTCTTCTTAAGTATAAGTGTGATTCTTTTACTTATTCAGTGACCTTGCTCATTTGATTTATTTCTTTAAGTGTGAGGATATTGTCTTGTGTTCAAGAGAGAACATTGTGAACTTCCAGTGTTAAATATTTTGTAGTCTTTTGTGAGATTGTCTCTTGAATTCCACATTATTCTTTTGTGCTTAATCTTGTATAAATTTTTTGTTTTAATGAGGACACTAAAAAACACACATTTATAACAAGATATATCGGATTCTCTTAGTCATCTAATTAAAGTTTCTAATATTGAAACTTCATAAGGAATTTTGCCTCAAAAACCACAAGACTACATACTTTCTTGATGGCATATGCTACTATGTTGTTGTATCATCAACACAACAATATTTTTCTTTTATTAATTAATTAAATTAATAAAGAAAAGCATTATTATATTGATGATTAAATAAAAAACATTATTTGAGGTACGAAAATAAGAATGGCGGTGACATGTAGATAGATTACAAGTACATTTATTAGAGTAACTTCTCATTAAAAAACTAATTTTAAGTATTTCACATTTTTAATACAAATTTTTTTGGAAATAAAATTTCAAAAAATCTACAAAGTACCTTGAAATAACCAATTCTTTTAAGTAACTTTTCAAGAGTTATTTTTAAAAAATAAATTTATTTTATTATATTCAAATCTCTAAAAATTATTATCTAAAACATTTATTATTCATTAAAAATAAATTGAAAATAAATTATTACTTAAAATGGTAATTAAAATAGATATAAAAATCGAGAATTCAAATAATTAATGTTAGTTCTTAATTTAGTTTCCACTTGATTTAATTAAAGGAATCTTTGACCAAATATATTAAAAACCATCCGAATAATATATTTTTTGTTAAAAAGTCTTTTACAATTACTTCTCAATTAAGCTTTTAAAGGAGACTTATCAACTAAGTTAGTCAACTAAGTTAGAAAATAATATTTTATGACGGTCGTATAATGTTAATAAAAGAGGGCCAATAAACTCAAATCTATATGCAAATCAACAATACCTTGATAACCCTAAACTCAAAATCTCAAGTTCTCAGCAGCTTGAGGCATCGCTTCTTCTTTCTCCCTCGCTGCGGGAATTCTTTTCTCATTCCTCAAATCTTTCTCAGCTTTTTAAGCTGATTTCAGTTTCAATTTATTGAGGTATTTGATTCTATCACTAATGCTACTTTCTCGTTAGCTTGTGATATTAATCTTAATACGTTTCAATTCGATTTTCTGCTTTACTTGATTTTGTGTTTGTTTAGAGTCAGAGATTTAAATTGAAGCTGATTTTAAATTTTCTTAGGGTTTTGAGAAATATATTCTTAAATTCAATTTTCTGGTTCACTTGATTAAATGAAATATATTGATAAATTTACAACTAAAATCATCACGTGTATTTGATTAAATATTTTGTTATTGAAGAAAATCATTTATGTCTTACTAAATAATTTATGTTATCCATATAGACAAGAGCGGAGCTTTGTTGGAACGTATTAAGATTAGTAATCTTATCTGTCTGCCTGACTGCCTCTGTGGCCGTTCGTCGCTCACTGTTCGCCGCAATCTTATCTGTCTCCAGATCGCGTTGCTGCTTTGTTCAAAAGGTTCGATTTCTATTTTGTTATTGCTGATTGTTGTTAGTTAGTGTTGATTTTTGTTAATTAGTGTTGATTTTTGTTAGTTAGTTTTGATTTGGAATTCTGTTAGTTTGAATCGTGCTCCTTTGTTAGTTAGTTTTGTTAGTCCAAAGTTTTTTAAATGTAAATGAAGACCAAACCTTAGCCCAAGAAATGCCAATACAGGCCAAAACAAACATAATAAAATTTTGATCACAGGCTCATAGCACTGACCTGATTTCTAGTTTATATTGAAATACGTACAACAGTTACATGTTTGAGCAATTCTCTATTTTTATCATTTGTAATCTACGGTTGTAAGTTCTTCAAATCGAATTCATATTTTGTTTGACAATCTTTTTTTTAATGCAAAACAAACAAGTTGTTGGTCGGTGGTTTGAATTAAGAGTTAAATAATTGGAAGTCTTGGGTTTAAATGTGTGTGGAGAAAATATATTAACATAATAATTCATTATTAACTTTGGTCATTTCAAAAATAAAAATAAAAATGCAACACCATCAATTTTGTTATTATATAATATTTGTTTCGATACACCAAAATAGTCTTATTCTTCGGATTATTCTCGCTGCAATTCCCAACTCCCATAAGGTGCAATTTTAAACCCTAGTTTTGTAATTTGGGTTGTATTTGTGCTGTCCTGTAATTGTTCTTTTGTTGATATATTGTTACTGTGCTCTTTTATTATGTGAACATTTGAACTTTAGGTAGATGAGAAAGAGAGAAATGTTGAATGCACGAAGAAGAAAGTGACAGAATCCAAGAACTAATTTGTATTGATTTATCTTTTTAGAAATTTACAATCTGTTTTGATGATAGCTATTTATACAGTTGAGCTTCTATCTGTTTGCAGAAGATTGTGCAGGCTCCTTGCTCATTGTCCCTTGCTAATTGAGTGTAGCAACAAGTGACTTCAAACCATTCCCATCATCTTTGAATTAGGAACTCCTAACTGGTAGAGATGGAAAAAGATGCGTGTGTGACAAAAGAAGTTAGAAAGTACATATCTGATGATCTTGCATTTCATATTCTATCAAAATTGCCTCTAAAATCTTTAAAGCGGTTTGAATGCGTACGTAAATCATGGACTCTCTTATTTGAAAACCATCATTTCATGAGCATCTTTCGCAACAATTTAATCTCTTATGATCATTCGTACTACGATGATACATCTCTTCTCCTACAGCTTACTAATAGAGATTTGTGTTCATTTTCTGGAGATAATTTTGGAGATAATTTTGAGGATGTAATCATAGATCTTCCAAATCCGTTTAAAGAGGAGCACCCTTCTTTTAGGGTTTTGGATTCTGGTAGCATTACCGGAATTCTTTGCCTCTACAGTTATGATCTAAGATATGTACTATGGAATCCAACAACAGAGGAATTCAAGATCATCCCTCAACTCCCTCGTGAGTTTGATTCACCTTATATTACAGAACGGAATATTCCACTTGGATTTGGTTATGACCAAGTTAGAAATGATTTTAAGTTGATTACGAATGTAGAATTTTGTCTTCAATATGAGTTTGTAGATTACCCAGAATTTAGTTGCGAGTACCGAATATATAACCTTAAAAGTAACTGTTGGAGAAAAATTGACAAAGATGTCGGTTTTATATCAGCATTTTATAATGAGACTTGTCAACGATTGTACATGAACGGAATGTGTCATTGGTGGTATTTTTCGCATGTCGGAAGAGACATAGCATCGTTTGACTTGGTCACCGAGGAGATTATCACAACACCTATACCTGTAGAAATACTTCCAGATGTGGATGATGATTTTGATGTTCCTTATATAACAATATCCTTAACGGTGTTAAATGGGTCTATTGCTTTGATCTCAGGGCCTTTAGATAAGACTACTTTTAACATATCTATTTTGGGAGAAATTGGAGCAAAAGAATCATGGATTAACCTTTTTACTATTGGGACGTTGTCTGATATTAGACTTTCTATTGGAGCAGGGAAGAAAGGTGATTTATTTTTTCAGAAAGAAGATGGTGATATAGTTCGGTTTAATTTAACCACCCAGTTGATTGAAGAGCTTGACATTGAAGGAAAAAGTTTTAGTATATTAATTTATAAGAGAAGTTTTCAATCATTAATTTGATTTCATCCAAAAGATTTGTGAATGTGGGTATTTGGATTTAACAATCTTTTATAGTTGAATTTTATGTATTACATTAATTAATAAATGAAAAATATACATTATGTATATTTATTATTTAAATTATCTAATGTATTTATTCTATTTTATAATATAAATAAATATATGTTTTTATGCACAGCTCGAGAAGGATGGAATTGTTTTTTCATGAGTCTTTGGAAATTAAAGATATTGCTAAAACAATTCAATCTCACCATATTGCTTTAGGAATTGTTATTTATAAAATTATTACCATGGTGATTATGAATAGACTTAAACTTCGTTTAGATTATATTATTTAACCTAAATTGAAATATTTTTGGGAATTGTTTCGTCCTCACTCAGTCAGTCATATTGATCATTCATATTTGATCATTGATAATTTTTCTTTTCTCGTTATCTTTTTGTAAATTGTATGGAGTAGGTCTCATATTATCGCTCATGTAGAAGTTAACTATTGGAAACTTATGTGTGCAATAGATCGGGATCACAAATTTCTCACACGCTCTTTGTTAATGGTCTTCATCTATTAACAAAGGTCTCTATTAAATAAGCTCATTGTATCATAAATTGTTTAGATACTTTTTCCGAAGTGTTTGAACAAAAAAATTAGAGTAACTTCTCATAAAAAATTAATTTTAAGTATTTCACATTTTTAATACAAATTTTTTGAAAATAAAATTTCAAAAAATCTACATAATGTTTTGAAATAATCAATTCTTTTAAGTAACTTGTCAAGAATTATTTTTAAAAAAATATTAATTTTTGTTATGTTCAAATATCTAAAATACTGAATGCTAAAATAATCATTTAATCTATAATAACTAAAATAACTTATACTATTTTGTAATATTTTTTCATAAAAATTATTTTTAAAAATAGAAAGTTAAAATCCTATTTATTTAATATATAACAAATGAATTTTAAGTAACCTCTCATAAAGGTCCGTTTATTAGAGTAACTTCTCATAAAAATTAATTTTAAGTATTTCACATTTTTAATACAAATTTTTTTAAAAATTAAATTTCGAAAAATTCTACAAAATGCCTTGAAATTATCATTTCTTAAGTAATTTTTCAAGAGTTATATTTAAAAAAATATTAATTTTTATTATGTTCAAATCCCTAAAAATTAATATCTAAAACTCAAAATAATCGTTTAATATATAATAATTAAAAAATGTGTTCAAAATAACTTATACTATTTTGTAATAAAATTTCATAAAAATAATTTTAAAAAATAGAAAGTTAAAATCCTATTTATTTAATATATATCAAACGAATTTTAAGTAACTTTTCATAAAGGTCCTTTTATTAGAATAACTTCTCATGAAAAATTAATTTTAAGTATTTTATATTTTTAATACCAATTCTTTTGAAAATAAAATTTCAAAAAATAGACAAAATGCCTTGAAATAATCAATTTTTTTAAGAAAATTTTCAAGAACTACTTTTTAAAAAATATTAATTTTTATTATGTTCAAATCTCTAAAAATTGATATATGAAATATTGAATGTCAAAATAATCTTTTAATCTATAATAACTAAAAAATGAGTTCAAAATAACTTATACTATTTTATAATAATTTTTCATAAAAATCATTTTTAAAAATAGAAAGTTAAAATCCTATTTATTTAATATATCACAAATGAATCATATAGATAAAACATTTACTATTCAGATTATCATAGATATGGAGTGACATGACTTTATTGTATATTTAACTGATTAGATATTGTTTTTTCTTATTTGAGTAATATATCATACCTTTTAAAAAAACAAGTAACAAGAAAAGCATTTAAGATAAATTATATATTTTGACAAAACAAGCAAAAATAAATTGAAAATGAATTATTACTTAAAATGGTAATTAAGATAAATATGAAAATCGAGAATCCAAATAATTGAGGTTACTTCTTATTTTAGTTTTCACTTTATTTTTTAACGTTAAAATATATAATTTTTCTCATACAAGAGATATTATCCAAGGGACCTTTTTTCTCATTTTTTTTTAAATTGTATGGAGTAGCTCTCGCATGTTATCGCTGACCATGTGAAAGTTAAATATTGAAAATCAATGTGTGCATTAAATCGGACCACAAATTTCTCATTTGCTCTTTGTTAATGATTTTCATCTATATACGAAGGTCTCTATTGAACAAGATCATTGCATCATAAATTGTTTGGATATGTTTTCCGATGCATTTGAACAATAAGAATTACATGTAAAAAATTGAAATCTTTTTCTCTAAAAATGTTGACCAACAACTTAGGAATGGTATCTTGCAACACACGACATATATTTTTGTTATCAATGTGGGTAGATATCTAGGGGACAATATTAATTTGAGGAGATATATTAGATTAAAGTTCAATCATATTATTTGTAAAATTTAGAGTTAGTTGAGTGGTTGGAAGCATTAATGTCTTAGCATGGTTGGTAGATTTACCTTGTCAAGTGTTTAGTTCCATTCTATATTTGTCTAACAATTCAACGATTCAATGTTAGTGTTGCCCCAACCAGAAGAGCCTTACAAAGTTTATTGTAATGTTTCCTATCAAGGTTTGGGTTGTGTGTTGATGCAGAACAAACGAGTAGTGGTCTATGCCTCAAGGCAATTGAAGGTGCACGAAATTAATTATCCCACTCATGACTTGGAGTTAGCTGCAATTCTATTCACATTGAAAATTTGGAGACATTATCTATATGGGTGTAGTTTTTAAGTATTTAGCGACCATACGAGTTTGAAATACTTGTTTGATCAAAAGGAACTTAACATTAGACAAAGGAGATGGATGAAGTTCATTACAGATTATGAGTTCACGTTGCATTGCCATCTAGGGAAGGCCAACGTGGTGGCTAATGTCCTAAGCAGGAAGCGATTTCATCTCTCGTTTGTAACAATGAAGGGGTTGGAGTTGTTTGAGAAGTTTCGTGACTTGGATCTTAATTTGGATTCCCCATTGGAGAAAGTGCATTGTGGAATGATCATTATAGATAGTGAATTGATGAATGAGATTAAAGTTCTCCAAGTTACAAACATGTTGACTCAAGAGAAAAGGAAGTTGATCGAGGTCGGCAAGGCCCCTGAGATGTAATGGACGTGTTTGTATACCCAACAATACAAAATTAAAGAAGACTATCTTGGATGAGGCCCATAAAATCAAGTTGAGTGTTCACCTGGTACCACCAAAATGTATAAAGACCTTAAGCAAAAGTTTTGGTGGCCGGGAATGAAGAAACATGTAGCAGAATATGAGGCTTCATGTTTGACTTGTCAGAAAGATAAGGTAGATCATTAGAAACTAGGGGGACTACTAAGGTCATTAGATGTACTAGTATGGAAATAGGACAATATATATATGGATTTTGCGGTAGCATTGCCTGAGACTCAATGTAAGTTTGACTCCATTTGGGTGATTGTCGACAGGTTGACCACATTTGCCAATTTCATACCTGTGAGGACTACCTATGATGTGAATAAGCTTGTAGAGGTGGTACTTATCTCCCAGGTATCGGGTTCGAATCCCACGGAAGATAAATACTCACCATTTCCACTAGGTGGATATGGGGCGAGAATGTCGTGAGGTAGCATTGCCGATAACGGTAATGATCGAGATGTTACATAAATTCATAACCTCATTAAATTGTAACGTCTTCTAAATTTATTATTTAAAAATAATTATTAACCTATCAATATTATTCAATATTAAATTATGTGTGATAATTATCTGTCTTGTTCGACTTATTCTAGTTGATAAAGTTATTAGTAAGAATTATTAAATCAATGCGGAGTTTAAATCTATATATATATATATATATATATGAGTTTGGGGTTTGAGGCTTGGTTTGACCCAACCCACTTGAATGAGAAGAAATTTGGGTTATGTGTTTGGTTTTTATGAAGGTTAACAAAAAAAAAAAAAGGACAAAAAGAGTGACATTTTATCACTCTTATTATTCATTAAGGCCCAACAATATCTAATAATAAATAATATCTTAGTCTACAATTTATGTATATTCACTAATAATAAACAAAAAAAAAAACATTGAAACCTTAGCCATCATCACCTTCACACCTCTTTTTCTTCGTGTATCCAAAGATTGGAACTTCTTCTCTTTGTGAACAACTTCATGGGGTTTAAAACTTTGTACTAGGAAGAAAAACGGTCAAGATAAGAGCTTTTCCCCACACAAATTATAGTTAGGTTGTTGGTTGAATGACATGAAATTAATAATCGTGACTTATATTTTAAAAGGAATAAATGTAAACTAATGAATTGAAATAATAAAACCTCAATTTTTGTTGAGATTGAATTGTAATATATGACTTCTATGTAGTAAAATATGCAATCTTATGTTATATGTGATAAAATTATAGTTTTATGATGAATATGAAATTAAGTTTGACTTTTTACCTTATATGTGATAATATTTTAAATTTTTATTATATATACGAGTTGGAGTGTAAATTTTCTTGTTATATATGTTAAAGCGTTAATTTTTATAGCCTATATGATATCAAGTTTCTATTTTTATGTGTATGTGGTAAAAATTATAATTTTTATGATTATTTGTCTTTGAATATGTGATATTCATGATATTGATGTGTGTAAGTGTTCTTAATGATATGTGAATAAGGTGATGATTTTAAACAGTGATTTTGAATGCATATGACATGACTCTTAGTGAGAATATATCTATTTGATATTATATATTCATGTCATGTTATATGCATCTTCGTGAGAGTTGCCTTAGTGACAGGTTTGTTTTTCCCATTAGTATGAGTGATCTTTCTGTGTGGAAGTTTTCTTAGTGGTAGTTTTATATCTAGATCATATAGTTTTAGGAGCATTCATTATGCATATGTTTTGATATACAATTGACCGGTTTGCACATTTTTTCTTTTAAGTTCGAACTTTTTACATTTATATGTTTTGTGTTATTCTTCTATATGTTTAGCTTTGATTTGATGTGGATGATGAAAAAAAACTGGCCTTTACAACAACATTTTAGGTACTAATGAGTTCGAGGAGATTCAAGAGTGGTTAATGAGTATTGACATGTGGCGAATGTCGGGTAATCATGAGTTTTTTTTTTCAAGATAATTTTGTAATAATAGAATTGTCCAATAATTTTAATTTCTTTTTAATCTTTTGTCACAAACTTTTAAAATGTACTAGAATTCTAAAAATACGGAAGTGGTTCCCTTCCGTTAAGAATGATTGTCTTTACTTTGTTTTAAATTTTGAATAAATATTTTCTTAAAGGTATTAAATAACGCGGTTGTTATTAATTATTTAAAAGAATAAATGTTAAATATTCAAAAAAAAATTCGTATGCTATTCTAAACAATAAGTATTTTTTTAAGTAACGTTTTGGATTACAAATCTAGGGCATTACAATTCTAAAAAATGAAACTACTAAACTTAAGACAGAGAATGCAACTCTGAAAACTAATATTACTAAACTTAAGACAAATAACGCAACTCTGAAAACTGATATTACCGAACTTTTATGAAAAATTAATATTGCTGAACTTAAGGATAATAATCTAAGTCTGAAAAGTAATCATAGTTCGACATCAATTGAAAATACCACATGTAACTCTGATAAGCATAAAGAATGCAACTCTGAAAACTATTATTATTGAACTTAAGACAGATAATGCAACTTTGAAAACTGATATTACTGAACTTAAAATAAAAAATGCAAATCTGAAAATTGATATTGCTAAAGTTAAGGATGAGAATCTAAGTCAAAAAAGTAGTCATAGTTCAACATTTGTTGAAAATACCACATGTAACTCTGAAAAGCATCAAGAGTATTTCAAGATATTCTTGCTAATAGTATGGAAAGAAGGAAATATGCTTCTTGATTTACAGAGATAGTAGAAACGGTAAAAGAGGTATAGAATTTGGAAAAGCTGTAACTAAACCTAAAAATATTCCCTATGATATCTTGTATATTGTTCGCTTTAAGAAAGGCAACTCTAAATTATCTTGTCCCATGTTAAATACAACGACAAACAAGAAACCTTTCAAGGCTAACAAACTAGGATCCAACCAAATTTGGGTACCTAAGAACAAAATTGTCTATGTTGTTGATGTCCTTAGTAATCAAGGAAAAACACCAATCATGGTACTTTGACAATGGATGCTCACCACATATGACGGGAGAAAAGTCTATGTTCCAAGAATTAACATTGAGCAAATGTGGCACAATGACTTTTAGAGGAAAGCAAAAAGGCCAGATAATAGGTAAAGGTACAATTGGTAATGGTAGAAGATTTGATCAAGATTTGAAGAAGGTTTGATCAAAATTTGAAAAAGATTTGATCAAGATTTGTAGAAGATTTGATCAAGATTTATCTACAACAAAATATGAACATAATCAATCTGAAAAAACTTACAAACGCAATCTGAACAAAATACAAACAAAATCAATCTGGAGAACTTACAAACTCAATATAAACAAAATATGATCAAAATCAATCTGAAAAATTTACAAACTCAATCTAAACAAGATACAATTCAGGATTAAACAAAGACTAAATTGAAGCACAAATTTTAACTATAAATAGATACTCAAGTCTGAAGTAGAAAAGCATCGAAAATCAGAAAATAGTAGAATTCACAAGCTCAAAATTTCAAATTCATCTTGGAGTTCAAAGAGAGAAATACTAGGTCAAGTAGAAATATTTTATGAGTGTTCTCTTCTTAGAGCGTGAGAGTTATTATTATTATTATTATCAACTTTGTTAGAAGCAACTACTAAGGTTCCAATATTTTGAATCCACCCCAATAATGGTTTTATTCGTTCTTCAATTTGGGATTGTCAGATATTTAGGAAGAGACTTGGCTTGTAGGATCAAGGTGGTTAGTTCGTCAAAAAGTTTGGGGTTGTTAGGCTGTTTGGGAAGACTGGCTTGGAATGTCTAGTGTTTTGTAATTCAAGGTATTTGAATTAGTGGATTAAAGCATTTTGTATGAGGAGACTGGATGTAGCCAAGTTAGTGGTGAACCAGGATAAATATATGTGTCAAATTATTTATGCTTTCATTGGTTGCTGCCTTTAAACCCGATGGCTTCTCCTCCAAGTAAGTCACCAAAATCAAATCAGGAGCTTTTATACTAAAATTATTTTCATGAAGAGCTTTTGTGTGTGGGTTCTTAACATATGTATATGTTGATGTGTGAGATGCAAAAGCTAAATTGAGAAATAAAATGTGTAAGATGAATTGTAGAAGCATAAAAAGGGTGCCACAAAGAAATATAAGTCATGTGGAACAAATGTTATGATGTGGCAGATAAGTCTGTGATGTGTCAATCACTAGAGTTATGGGTTTATTTTAATATATTATAATAGATGCTCCTATAGATTTTGTAACTTATAAGCCTAAAATATACATAAATGAGTCTAGTTTATGTTCTAACAAGAATCATTCAAAAAAGATTAATACACATAAAGTTATGATAAAAAAACCAAATATAATAAAACTCGAGATTCAAATTTTCAACACCAAAATACATAAAATGCCATTGATCCCTAAGTTATTTTCTTAGTTCATTTCCCAAAATTTTAAAAAGTAAACAAGTGAGCATTATCAAACTCAAGATTCTCCTACTTTTAAAGGTAAAGTCATGTCTTGGTCTCTTTAAGCTAAAAAAAATTGAAACTTTATCACAAAATAAACTTTAACACAAACTTGAACTTTGAATCTTTCTCTTGAACATAAAGCATAAAGCTTGGATTCTTCATGAGATTGTACATTAATAAAGTATTTGGAATCTTCATCAACTTGAATATAAATTTAGAATTTAAAACTTTTATAAGCACAAATTTAAACAAAATGTCTTTTGAAATTTTTATAAACATGAAAATAGTAGCGAAAAAGTAGTAACAACAAAAGAGCAATTAGAATACTATGAACTAGTGACAAAGTGGGTGAATGAAATTAACGTTCTTTAGAACACATAAAGAAGGCACGACTGTACAGCCCATGATGGAGGGGCTTTTGGTGTTTTTACAATTTGGCTCTTTAGTATGGGTTGGTTGATCATTTTCCCCTTTTGGTTAGAGATAAGTTGGTCATTTAACCTTGATTTCCTAACTAGTAATTGGAGTCCCTTTCAACTTTTCTTACCATATTTTTTTTTTTTTTTTTTATGTTTCCTTTTTCCTTTTGTTGATAATAACTCAATATAATTCAACAATGTAACTAGACTCACTAATGATAATTTTTTTTCAAACGTAAATTTGCATCCATATATTGCAACATAATAAATTATGCGAGTGGAGAAATACATTTTCACGATTATTTTTCTTTAAAAAAAATATCAACTTGGTGCAATTTGAGTGTAATACTAAAAACTAAAATCGAATTCTAGTTTATTTTAATTTTTCTCATCGAGTAAAAATCACATGACAATCTAAAATAAGTGGAAGCAATAGCAAAATTAAGGAGTGCAACAATAAAGTAACACAATGAATTTATCTTGGTTCACCACTAAATTGGCTACATCAAGCCCTTTCACTCAGAAAGATTAAATCCATTAATTCAACAACTTGAATTACAAAGCATCTGACCATCCAAGTCGGTCTTCTCAAACAACATGATAACTCCCTAATTTTGAGGAAGACACACACCATGACTCTACCAACCATGTCTTCTCCACACAATATGACAACCCCATATTGTTGAAGACACACTATTACCACTATCGCGTTTGAATACAAAGATTTGGAACTTGAGTAGTTGTTTATAATAAGCTGATTATAACAAATGACTATCACACTCTAAGAAAAATACATAAAAAATATTTCTCATTCGAACAAGTGTTTCTCTTTTTGAACTCTAAGATGAATTTGGAATTTTGAGCTTGAGTTTTTCTACTCATTTCTAATTTTTTGACGATCTTCTTTTTCAGTCTTGAGTATTTATTTATAGATAATATTAGGGATTCAACTTACTCGTGGTTTAATTTTGAATTTTTTCTTTCCTATCTTAATCAACAATGATCTTATTCAAAAATAATTTTGAACAAATAATTTTTGATAATATATTCTTTAGTCAATACTTTATTTCTGATCTAATTTGAGCAGTTCTTCTAGATTGATTATGTTCGTATTTGTTTAGATTGAGTTTGTATATTCTCCAAATTGATTTTATTCGTATTTTGGTCAGATTGAGTTTGTAAATTCTTCAAATTGATTATGTTCGTATTTTGTTCAAATTGAGTTTTTAAATTCTTTACATTGATACTAATCATATGTTGTTGTAGATAAATCTTGATCAAATCTTCTTGTAAATAATACATATACTAGATTATGGTCCGCGCGTTGCGCGGATATTAATTAATTAATTTTATAAGTTTTATAAGTAATATTTTATGTATTATAAACATAATTATCTTATAATATTCCTTTATTGATTTGTAATAATTGAATAGGATTAAAAAAATTAAAATGAAGGAAAATCATGTTTATCACAATCATCTAATTTAATTTTTAAAATATTTTATAAAATTCGTGTGATAACTTATTATATAGGATAATTGTTTGACTCATTGTACTTTGATTATTAATTTATTTTTCAACATATAATGTACTTGTAGTTATTTGATGAAATAAAATGTAAAATACAAACCCAAAAATAAGATGTAAAAAATGTTAATGTTGAATTATATTGTAGCGTAGCTAAATTTATTTGTTTTATTAGTATGATGTTTTAATTGTAAGCATGAGAAGTTG